>NW_026262459.1:90225-111106 GCF_009764475.1 Pristis pectinata
GCTGTCGCAGGGAGAACGTGCAAACTCCACACACAAAGACAATGGCAGAGGTCGGGATCGAACCCAGGTCTCTAGAGCTGGGAGACGGTGGCTCTGCCCCCTGTGCCACACCCAATTGGTGACGTGATCGCTGTTATTCAGACTGCTTTGGGAAACCGATAATGTAGAGCTGTGAGAAAGTTGTACTGAACTGAACAGGGTCACCCTGAAAGTTCTGCAGCATTTGGGAATCACTTGATGTGGTCTATAAAATGCTACAGGGATGCTCCAGTGATGCTGCTCTATAACAGGAAATGAGTGGCAGAGATGTTTCTGTAGGGCATACAGCCTTTGTCGTGGTCATTGAGGCATACAACAGGCCCTTCAGACCAGTCCGTCCATGTCGACTATCACACACACATTTCTAGCACTCTTACACTGATCCCATTTCATTCTTCCTACATTCCCATCAACTCCCCCAGATTTTACCCCTCACCCGCACACTAGGGGCTATTTACAGCAGCCAATTAACCTACCAATCTACCTGTCTTTGGCATGTGGGAGGGAACCAGAGTACCTGGGGGAAGCCCATGCAGTCACAGGGAGAACGTGCAAAATCCACGCACAGGCAGTGGCGGATGTTGGGATTGAACCGGTGTCTCTGGAGCTGTGAGGCAGTGGCTATACTGCTGTGCCGTCCTTTGTGTGGGCTTCCTGGGGACATACCATCACTCACATCACCGTCTGAGCTCCTACCAGATGTTGCCAAAGGTCACAGACCCTGGACAGGGGAACCTGTCAGGGGGTTCTGCATCCTAAGACATCGTTAGCAAGGTTTAATTATGCCAGGACTTGACACATTGCCCAGAATTACAGGGCATAGCTGTTATAATAACAGCGGATCAGAGACTGAAGATTGGGCTCAGCTGGGGATTTTTTGAACCAGTGTTTACTTGATCAATAACTTCCAGCCTTCCCTTGTTCCAAAGTCTTAAAGTTTACAGAAGTGTCCTTGGAGTGGCTGTGATTGTGATCTAGCTCTCATGCCTGTTAACCCTTCATAGCACGTGTCTGAACCGATCTGAAGCACGTGGATGCAGTACAAGTGTTAATGTTGTACAAGATTTGAATGATGTGAGAGAAGGGGAAGTGTGTGAATGAGAGAAAGAAAGGAAGTGTGTGGGGGGATCATAGTCATCGAGCAACACAGCATGGATACAGGCCCTTCGGCCCAAACAATCCATGCCGACCACAGTGTCCACCCAGCTAGTCCCAATTTCTTGCATTCGGCCCATCTCCCTCCAAGTCCCTCCCCTCCATGTCCCTATCAAAGTGCTTCTTAGATTATCCTGTTGTGCCTGCCTCACCCACTTCCTCCGGCAGCTCGTTCCATCTACTCACCACCCTCTGTGTGAAAAAGTTGCCCCTCAGGTACCTCTTAAATCTTTCCCCTCTCACCCTAAACCTCTGCCCCCTAGTTTTGGACTCCCCTACCCTGGGGAAAAGACTGTTACCGTCCACCTTATCTATGTCATAATTTTAAACACTTCTATAAGGTCGCCCCTCCTTTTCCTACGTTCCAAGGAATAAAGACCCAGCCTGGCCAACCTCTCCCTGTAACTCAGGCCCTTGAGTCCTGGCAACATCCTCGTAAATCTCCTCTGTGCTCTCTCCAGTTTAACCACGACTTTCCCATAACAGGGTGAACAAAACTGTACACAGTGCTCCAAGGGCAGACTCACCACCCAACTTATACAACCGCAACATAACATAACTCCTGTACTCAGTGCCCTGACTGATGAAAGGGGAGAGGGAGTACGTGGGGGCGAGAGTAGAGGGACGGACTTCATGACCGGGTGAGTCAGGGAGAGCGAGTGATTGGAGACAGAAGTGAATCTGGGGAACAGGTCAGTGGAGGGTGGGACATTAGGAATGAGTGAGTCAGGGAGGGAAGATTGTTCAATATTCATTAAGTTTGCACTGGTAGGAAATTTGCATTGATCCGATGCTTTGTCCAAATAAGTTATGTTCCAGGGAACAGGATGTAGCTCAAGTCGGTGTTACAGTTTAAGAGGCAGTGTCCCTTTAAGAAGCTGTGTAAATGTGAGGTCGGTATGAGGCTTCACCCACTTCTCACTTCCTTCATTCTGTGCTACCAGTTCCGCTGCAGAAATGTATTGGTTTTAATTTCTACCCCGTTATTTGCAAGGTTTGCTAAGGACGGGATCTTTTGTTTCTATCCTTCTGCACTTGCTTTGTAGCTGCTGTGTTTTCTGAATGAACATTGAAAGAGGTTGAGAGAAAAACCTGGGTTCCACACTGGTCACGCACAATCCCAGTTAATCACAAAGCCATTGTTATACAGCAGAGAAACAGGCCTTTTGGCCCAGCTTGTCCATGCTGACCAAGGAAAGGTTTGGAGGGATAATGCGCCAAACACAGGCAAATGGGACTAGCCTATCTATGCAAATGGTCCCATATCCCTCTGACCCTTCCTATCCATGTACCTCTCCAAATAACTTTTAAACCTGCCTCTACCACTTGCTCTGACAACTCATTCCACATCACCACCACCCTCTGTGTGAAAAACCTGCCCCTCAGGACCTCCCTTCGCTCCAGGGAGAACAGAACCAGCCTACTCAGCCTCTGCTGTCCAGGCAACATCCTTGTGAAACTTCTGCACCTTCTCCCATTTAATGTTGCAGGTTATGTGAGAACCTCTAACTATGAGATTCCCAACTGTTAGTAATTTGGCGATTAGTGAATGATTTGAATGAGCATTTTGGAAAATAGAACATTAAGAAAATGCTTGAAATTGAAAATAAAACACTCAGCAGGTCAGGCAGCATCTGTGGAGAGAGAAGCAGAGTTGCCGTCTGAGGTCAATGATCCTTCATCAGGACTGGGGAAGTAATGAAGGTTCTCTGACCTGAACATTTTCTCTCTCCACAGATGGTGCCCGACCCATGAGGTCTTTCCAGCATTTTCTGTTTTTATTTTTGGAAACAGTTTGGGAACAATTGAGGAGTAATTTTAAATGTTGTTTTCCTTAATGAGGATGTTTTTACCCCTCGGGTTAACGGTGATATTAGTTAGGGTATAAAACATAGAACAGTCCAGCACTGGACAGGCCATTCAGCCCACGACGTTGTGCTGATCTTGATGCCAGTTTATACTAAATGTCCTCCTCCTGTGTATCGTCCACGTTCCTCCATTCCCCTCACATTCACGTGTCTATCTAAAAGCCTCTTAAACCCCACCAAACTGCCTGCATCCACCACTACCCCTGGTGACCCAGTCCAGGCACCCACCGCTCTCTGTGTAAAAAAAACTTGCTCCTCACCTCACCTTTAAACCCCACCTCTAACCTTTGGTTTCTGATGTACTGTTTGAGATTAGATCTTCATGTAGACTTTGTGGGAGTTTTAGAAGCAGAGAGGCAGTGAAAAGGTTTAAATTTTTGTGATCCCGAGTTGAGATTCTACAAGAGTGAATAAACCTGCAGAGCCGTTAGCCCCGTCCCCTGACAGCTCTTTTGTTCAAGTTGTTTAATTTTGAACAACTTACAAAAAGTGACAGATTAAGCCAAGCCACAGTGTGTTCTGTTCTTTTCCTTTGAAACAGCTGACGATGGCTCGTGAATTGTAAGAGGTGAAGATGTCTGCAAACACGCAGCTCTCTGACAATCTGGACTGAGACTGGTTTTCACATGTTCAGGGGTGTTTGCTTTTTCTGGGACAGGATACATAAGGAGAATTCTACTGTCGGGGCTGAGCGATTGATCAAGGACTGCAAACGAAGTTTTAATTGGGGAAACCAAAACATTGACAAAACCTGGCAGTCCAACAAGTGGGTTTGTTCCAGGAATGGGAAAATATGCAGGGGTATAGTGGAATGTCTCAGGGATTTAAAAAGGCAAAGGAGACGGTGTTTTAATGGGTTTATGGAAATGCATTAGACAGTGAAGATTTTCCAGGGCTCCTGAAGAAGATGAAATTCTAATTTCAACCATACCTTCGTGATCACGAACAAAAAGTTACTCCACCAGTTGGGAAGTTTCCGAAAGGGAGTAAAGTATCTGAACACTTGAGTATAAATCTACAAACAGACGTTAGATCCGTTGTGAAGATAGGAAAGGTGCGGGTAAGAATAGTGAATTAATGATGTTTGGGTCCTTGTTAATGTATGTTTTAAGGGGGCAACACTTGACTACCTGACACCACGCAGGTGCCTAAATCTCCAGTCTTCCTGTTCTCTTGAAGACACATGCAGGTCAAAGGTTGGCTACAGTGGATAACGTATGTGGTGTAACGCTGGGATTCCACAGTAAGCACGAGTATGGAAATAGCTGGTGAATTTGCACTGCAGTTAACAGGTCCGCAGCAGACGCCATCTCCCTGGCCCTACACTCATCTCTGGAACATCTGGATATGCAAAGACACCTACTTCACATTCCTTTTTATTGACTATAGCTCCACCTTCAATACTATAATTCCAAGTAAAGTCATCTCCAAACTCCTAGACCTAGGACTCAACACCTCCCTCTGCAATTAAATCCTTGATTTCCTGACCAACAGACTGCAATCAGTGAGGATAGGCAGCAAGACCTCCAGCACGACTATCCTCAACACTGGTGCCCCACAAGGCTGTGTTCTCAGCTCTTCCTCCCATTACGGTCACGACTGTGTAGCCAGATTCTGCTCTAACTCCATCTACAAGTTTGCAGATGATACCACAGTAGTGGGCCAGATCTCAAATAACGACGTCGGAGTACAGGAGGGAGATAGAGGCCCTAGTGACATGGTGTCATGACAACGACCTTTCCCTCAACGTCAGCAAAACAGAAGAACTGGTCATTGACTTCAGGAAGTGGGGCAGAGCACATGCCCCTTCCTGTGTGCATCAGTGGTGCTGAGGTGGAGATGGCTGAGAACAAGTTCCAAGTGTAAGTTTCACTGAAAGGTTGTCCTGTTCCAACCATGTAGACACTACGGCCAAGAAAGCTCACCGGTGCTTCTACTTCCTCGGAAGACTAACGAAATTTGGCATGTCCCCGTTGACCCTCAGCAATTCTTATAGGTGCACTATAGAAAGCATCCTATCTGGATGCATCACAGCTTGGTACGTCAACTGCTCTGCTCAAGGCCGCAAGAAATTGCAGAGTTGTGGACACAGATCGGTCCATTACCAAAACCAGCCTCCTCTCCAAGGGCTCTGTCTACACTTTCTGCTGCCTTGGGAAAGCAGCCGACATAATCAAAGACCCTTCCCACCCCGGATATTCTCTCCGTTCCACCCCCTGCCCTCCATTGGGCAGAAGATACAAAAGCTTGAATACACACACCATCAGGTTCAGGGACAGCTTCTTGAACGGGCTTCTTGTTCAATAAAGATGAACTCTTGGTCTCTGAATCTAGCTCGATGTGGCCCCCGCGCTGCACCTTGTCTGTAAATGTAACACTATATCCTGCATTCTGTTATTGTTTTCCCTTCTGTACCACCTTGACGTACTGACATCTGGAATGATCTGTATGGACGGCACACAAACAAAGCTTTTCACTGTATCTGGGTACACGTGACATTAATAAACCAATTACCAATGAACAGGTCTCAGACACACACAGTTTTGGAAGTAAGATGTGGGTCAGAAGAGACAAAGAACTGAGAGAAACTACAAAGACAGCTGAGTTCATCAAATTGTATGGGTATTAATAACAAAGCTGGCAGATAAAAGGGATTGAATCTGAGCTTGGAAACAGGCCCTTCAGCCCATCAATGGGAAAGTATTTACTTGGGGGCAAGGGGAATTATGATGCTATTAGGCAGGAACTTGGGAGTGTGAATTGGGAGCAGATGTACTCAGGGAAATGCACAATGGAAATGTGGAGGTTGTTTAGAGATCACTTGCAGGGGGTTCTGGATAGGTTTGTCCCATTGAGGCAGGAAAAGGATGGTAGAGTGAAGGAACTGTGGTTGACAGGAGCTGTGGAATATCTAGTGAAGAGGAAGAAAGAAGCTTACTTAAGGTTTAGGAAGCAACGTTCAGACAGGGCTCTAGAAAATTATAAGGTAGCCAGGAAAGAGCTGAAGAATGGACTTAGGAGAGCTAGAAGGAGCCATGAGAAGGCGTTGGCGAGTAGGATTAAGGAAAACCCCAAGGCGTTCTACACGTATGTGAAGAACAGGAGGATGACTAGAGTGAGGGTAGGACCAATTAGGGATAGAGGAGGAAACATGTGCCTGGAGTCAGAGGAGGTAGGGGAGGTCCCTAATGAATACTTTGCTTCAGTATTCACCAGTGAGAGAGACCTTGACGTTTGTGAGGACAGCATAAAACAGGCTGATAAGCTAGAACATGTCGATGTTAAGAAGAAGGTTGTGCTGGAACTTTTGAAAAACTTTAGGATAGATAAGTCCCCGTCGCTGGACGGGATATATCCCAGGATACGACGGGAAGTGAGGGAAGAGATTTGAGCCCTTGGCGATGATCTTTGTGCCCTCACTGGCCACAGGAGTAGTACCAGATGATTGGAGGGTGGCAAATGTTATTCCTTGGTTCAAGAAAGGAAGTAGGGATAACCCTGGGAATTATAGGCCAGCGAATCTTACTTCAGAGGTGAGCAAATTATTGGAAAAGATTCTTAGAGAAAGGATTTATGAGCATTTGGAGAAGCATAGGCTGATTCGGGACAGTTAGCGTGGCTCTGTGAGGGGCAGGTCGTGCCTCATGAACCTGATTGAATTCTTTGAGGATGTGACAAAACACATTGATGAAGGTAGAGCAGTGGATGTCGTGTACATGGATTTTAGTAAGGCGTTTGATAAGGTTCCCCATGATAGGCTCATTCAGAAGGTTGTGAGGCATGGGATCCAGGGAAACTTGGCTGTGTGGATTTGGAATTCACTTGCCCGTAGAGGCAGAGGGTGGTGGTAGACGGAGGGTATTCTGCCTGGAGGTCGGTGACCAGTGGTGTTCCGCAGGGATCTGTTCTGGGACCCCTGCTCTTTGTGATTTTTATAAGTGGATGAGGATGTGGAAGGGTGGGTTAGTAAGTTTGCAGATGACATGAAGGTTGGTGGTGTTGTGGATAGTGTAGAAGGTTGAGGGTTACAACAGGACATTGATAGAATGCAGAGCTGGGCTGAGAAGTGGCACAGGGAGCTCAACCCGGAAAAGTATGAAGTGATTTACTTTGGAAAGTCGAATTTGAAGGCAGAATACAGGGTTAATGGCAAGATTCTTAGCAGTGTGGAGGAACAAAGGGATCTTGGGGTCCAAGTCTATAGATCCCTCAAAGTTGCTGCACAAATTGATAGGGTTGTTAAGAAGGCGTATGGTGTGTTGGCCTTCATTAGTCGGGGTATTGAGTTCAAGAGCCACGAGGTAATGCTGCAGCTCTATGGTTAGACCACACTTAAGAGTATTGTGTTCAGTTCTGGTCACCTCACTGTAGGAAGGATGTGGAAGCTTTAGAGGGGGTGCAGAGGAGATTTACCAGGATGCTGCCCGGACTGGAGAGCATGTCTTATGAGGATAGGTCGAGCGAGCGAGGGCTGGTTAGCGTAATGCTTTACAGCGCCAGCGACCCGGGTTCGATTCTGGCTGCTGTCTGTAAGGAGTTTGTACGTTCTCCCCGTGTCTGTGTGGGTTTCCTCCGGGTGCTCCAGTTTCCTCCCACATTCCAAAGACGTACGGGTTAGGAAGTTGTGGTCGTGCTACGTTGGCGCCGGAAGCGTGGCGGCACTTGCGGCCTGCCCCCAGAAATCTACGCAAAAGATGTATTTCACTGTGTGTTTCGATGTACATGTGACTAATAAAGAAATCTTATCTTTGGAGTGAAGGAGGGTGAGAGGTGACCCGATAGAGGTGTACAAGATGAAAAGAGGCATAGGTAGAGCGGACAGCCAGAGACTTTTCCCAGGGTGGAACTGGCTACCACAAGGGAGCATAATTTTAAGGTGATTGGAGGAAAGTATAGGGGGGATATCAGAGGTAGTTTTTTTTTACACAGAGAGTGGTGGGTGCGTGCAACGCACTGCCATAGGTGCTGGAAGAGGCAGATACATTAGGGACATTTAAGAGACTCTTATATAGGTACATGGATAATGGAAAAATGGAAAAATGGAGGGGCATGTGAGAGGAAAGAGTTAGATAGATCTTAGAGTAGGCTGAAAGGTTGGCACAACATCGTGGCCGGAGGGTCTGTACCGTGCTGCAATGTTCCACATTGCATGTTAAGTCCATGCCAAACATCACGCACCTACCTATGACCTCAACTCCTCCCTCTGACCCCAACCCTTGCTTCTGCCCTCTGACCAGCTTCCACCCCTGACTTGCAACCTCTGAACCTGGCCAACGCTGTGCCCCGACTGCTAACCCCAGTCTCTTCCACCTCCCCCTCCCCCACTCAGTGTCCGCTGACCCTGTGGCCCACCCTCTGTTCCCGTTCTTTGACCTTGACCAGCCCCCTGACCCTGCGTCCTTACTTGTAGCAGTCATTGTGGAACTGGTTGTAGCTGCCCAATGCCGTGAGGGCCCCCAGCCCGATGGCGTAGGAGAAGAAAATCTGTGTACCGGCATCAACCCATACCTGCGGAGGGAGAAGATGTCAGAGAGGGGTGGCTAACCCAGTCGAACAGCTCGCGGTCCCTCCACACCCTCCACCCACCCCTCCCCGGTTCCTGCTCCGTGGTAGAGGAAGTGGGGGCTGGTCCCAGGAGGAAGGCAACAAGCAGTACTGGATATATGGCCAATGGAGCCGGCGCCAGACCTCACTCCACCAGCTCAATGTTCCTCCACCAATCCCAACCCCCAACGTACCACCTGCACACACCAGCTCCCCAATTGACCCCAACTCCCCAACAGCCGAGGGAGTGCCTCACTGTGGGGGGGTGGTGAGGGAGCGCCGCGCTGTGGGATGGGTGGTGAGGAGGGACCCCTCCTCCCCTCACCCCCCACCCCACTCCTTCCTCCGCTCACCCCCCTCCTCCCTTCCTCTGCGATCCCCCCACCCCTCACCCTCCCTCCTCCCTTCCCCACTCTCCCCCCCCCCCCTCCTCCCCTCACCCCTCCCCCCAGCCACTCCTCCACTCACCCCCGGGCCTGCTCACCTGAGCCTCTCCCAGCTTGGACCAGTCGGGCTGCAGGTAGTAAATGATGCCCTGGAGAGCTCCCGGCAGGGTGGCCCCACGCACCAGCAGGATGATCAGGATGATGTAGGGGAAGGTGGCCGTGAAGTAGACAATCTGTAGGGAGTGGGAAGGCAGTGAGCAGTCTGCCCAAGGATCCCCCTCCTTCCCCCCAACCCTCGGCTGAGCTCCACACCTGGGACCCAGTCCCTGGACACACTCCAGCCCTGTCACCCACGCACCGAGGACACGTGGCACTCCCCTTGCTTTCGGAGTGGGAGGTGAGACAGAGAGAGGGGGGGGTGTGAAATAGAGAGGGGGTGGGAGAGAGATAGATGAGGAATGGGAGAGGGGGATTGGGGAGATTTGGAGGTAGAGAGAGAGAGAGAGAGAGAGAGAGAGAGAGAGAGAGAGAGGGGGGGAGGGAGAGAGAGAGAGAGAGAGAGGGGGGGGAGAGAGAGAGAGAGAGAGAGAGAGAGGGGGGAGGGAGAGAGAGAGAGAGGGGGGAGGGAGAGAGAGAGAGAGAGGGGGGAGAGAGAGAGAGAGAGAGGGGGGGGAGAGAGAGAGAGAGAGAGAGAGAGGGGGAGGGAGAGAGAGAGAGAGAGAGAGAGAGGGGGAGGGAGAGAGAGAGAGAGAGAGGGGGGAGGGAGAGAGAGAGAGAGGGGGGGGAGGGAGAGAGGGGGGGGGAGAGAGAGAGGGAGATTTGGAGACGGAGGGTCTTTCTCTGGAAGCTCCTGGCCACTCTGCACCGTTGCCCTGGAGACGGCTTGGATTGGCATTGGCTTTGTCTGAATGACCCGGGATTGATGAGCATTCAGGCTCCCTGGAACCTGGCTGGGCCTTTGAGAAGTGGCCATGGCAACTGGCCTCCATCCCGCTGAGAGTGTCCGAGCTGGCAGTGTTCCTCTGGGAGAATGAGACGGAGGTTGGGATCACGGAACTAATCCAGGTCTGGAGGTCAAGGCCAACTGTGTGGGTAGCAGCGGCACTGGATGCCAGAGAGGTCTCCTGCTCCCCTCCTCCCCTCCACTGGGGGAGGACGGAGATAGGATGATGGGATGTTCCCAGCTCAGAATCCAAGCCAACGTTCCGAGCTCATCTCAGCAAATACTCCCAATCCAGCTGCTTTAAGGCTGGAATCAAGGACATTTTGAGCTCAGTCAGAGTGTAACTGCTACAAGCTACACCCCAAGGTCAGTCGGAGTGTAATTGCTACAAGCTACACCCCAAGGTCAGTCGGAGTGTAATTGCTACAAGCTACACCCCAAGGTCAGTCGGAGTGCAATTGCTACAAGCTACACCCCAAGGTCAGTCAGAGGGTGATTGTGATAAAGTATTCCCTGAGGGAAAATGCTACAGGCTACTCTCTGAGCTCAGTCAGTAATTGTCAGTCAGGTTTTGCAGGAATGTCCCCTTCTCAAACAGACATATACTGATACTGTACACTTCGGATACTGGTGAGGGGACGTCCTCCCGGGGGAAAATGACAGCAGCAGCCAGATCAGTGGCAGCACACCTGGGTCTGTTGTACAGCAGGGAAGGTCAAGGACTGAGGACTTAGGTGAGCAATAGTGATAGGCACACAGACATGCATTTCTGCGGCTGTGAGCGAGACTCAGGATGGTGTGCTGCCTCCCTGTGCAAGGCTCAAGGATGTCTGGCACAGGGCATTCTGAAAGGGAAGGGTGATCAGCCAGAAGTTGTGGTCCATGTTGGTACTAATGACATAGGAAGGAAGGGAGATGAGGTCCTGCACAAAGGGAATTTAGGGAGCTGGGCAGTAAGTGGGCAAATCTTTTATCACAGAAAGTGGTGGGTGCCTGGAAATGCTGCCGGGGAGGTGGAGGCAGATACGACAGAGGGGTTTAAGCGGCATTTAGACAGACACTTGAACAGGCAGGGAATGGAGGGATTTGGATCGTGTGCAGGCAGGTGGTCGGCACAGACACGGTGGGCTGAAGGGCCTGTTCCTGTGCTGGACTGTCTATGTTCTGTGTTCAGTCAGAGGGTAATTGTTGACAAGCTGCTCTCCGAGGTGGGTCAGTGAGATTGTGCCGTGAGAGTGAAGGGGTTGGATGTCGGGACCTCCCCACCCCAGGTGCCAGTACCTTTCCCGTGCACTTCACCCCCTTCCAGATGGAGAAGTAGACCAGGAGCCAGGTGGCGGCCAGGCACAGCGTCAGTTCCCAGCTCATCTCCCCCAGGTCATCCAGGCCGCTCGACAGCCGCAGAACCTTCCTCCTGCAAGAAGAGTCACAGCTGGTTAACTGGGGCAGGCATCACACTGGCACCATGGGGAATGGGGTCACAAAACCTCAGAGGAACAGGCAGTACAGTTCACCCCTGGAGTCTGTATCAGGAGGAGGCCATTCAGCCCATCGAACCTGTTTCACAGGGACAGAGACCATTCATTCCTTCAAGCCTGTTCCACAGGGACAGGGAGGCTATTCTGTCCATTGAAACCTGTTCCACAGGGACAGAGACCATTTAGCCTATCGAGCCTGTTCCACAGGGACAGGATGAGGCCCTTCAGCCCATCAGGGATGCAAGATCAGGAAGATGAAGAGGCCGTTCAGCCCCTCTGTCTGTCAGACTAGCATCTGATCGCCTCTCCGGCTCTGCTCCGGGCACAGGGAACGACTTACTCCCAGAACTCGACGATGGAGGACTGTGCCTGGGCGGGAGGTGTACAGGCGCCAGCGCTGGTGTTGCCCGAGCTGCCACAGCCCTCAGTACAGGCGTCCGTATTCCAGGTGTTGTTGCAGGACCCCCAGGGCAGGGCAGCAGAGAACGAGTGAACCAGGTAGAAGGAGCCCCAGGTCAGCACCATGATGTAGTAGGTGTTGCAGAAGAGGACAATCACCATCGAGGCGTAGCCCAGACCTGTCGGGGAGAGGCCCGGACCCTGAGTTAATGCTTCACTGACCCTGGCTGCTGGCACAGCGCGGCACTGCCCCCCACCGCCCCTCCCTCACCGCCCCACCACCTCTCCCACAGCGCGGCACTGCCCCCCACCGCCCCTCCCTCGCCGCCCCACCGCCTCTCCCACAGCGTGGCACTCCCCCTCACTGCCCCCCCCCATCACCACCCCTCCCATTCTCTGCCCTTCCACTCCCTCAGACAACTGACTGATGACAGACAAACACATTGGTGTAAAAATTAAGAGAATCCCAACCTACCAACCGGACGGTGTGAGAGTCGGAATGGGAGGGACGGAGTGGATGGGAAAGTGTGCGTGAGAGAGTCGGGGGCAGCGGCGGAGAGGGAGGACGTAAACAGTCTGAGAGAGAAGGAAGGCGCGCCGACTGGGGCAAGGGAGAAAGGGAGTGAGGGGAGAGAGTGCGGGAGGGGCAGTGATCGCGGGAGACGGAAGGAGAGATTGTATGAAGAAATTGGGCAGAGCGAATGTGAGTGAAGGGGAGGAATGAAGGAGAGTGAGGACAAAGACACTCGGAGGCAGAGCACGACACAGGGTAAGAGTCAGCGAGGCACAGAATGGAAGAGGGAAAATGAAGAGCGAGGAATGAGAGGCAACGAATGAGGTCAAACAGGATGAGAAGGGGAGTGAGAGACGGTGAGCAGGGGAGGGGGAGTGAGAGACGGGGTGAGCAGGGGGAGGGGAGTGAGAGACGGTGAGCAGGGGAGGGGGAGTGAGAGACGGAGTGAGCAGGGGACGGGGAGTGAGAGACGGTGAGCAGGGGAGGGGGAGTGAGAGACGGAGTGAGCAGGGGGAGGGGGAGTGAGAGACGGAGTGAGCAGGGGGAGGGGGAGTGAGAGACGGAGTGAGCAGGGGGAGGGGGAGTGAGAGACGGAGTGAGCAGGGGACGGGGAGTGAGAGACGGAGTGAGCAGGGGGAGGGGGAGTGAGAGACGGTGAGCAGGGGAGGGGGAGTGAGAGACGGTGAGCAGGGGAGGGGGAGTGAGAGACGGGGTGAGCAGGGGGAGGGGAGTGAGAGACGGTGAGCAGGGGACGGGGAGTGAGAGACGGAGTGAGCAGGGGACGGGGAGTGAGAGACGGAGTGAGCAGGGGACGGGGAGTGAGAGACGGAGTGAGCAGGGGACGGGGAGTGAGAGACGGTGAGCAGGGGAGGGGGAGTGAGAGACGGAGTGAGCAGGGGACGGGGAGTGAGAGACGGTGAGCAGGGGACGGGGAGTGAGAGACGGAGTGAGCAGGGGAGGGGGAGTGAGAGACGGAGTGAGCAGGGGAGGGGGAGTGAGAGACGGTGAGCAGGGGAGGGGGAGTGAGAGACGGAGTGAGCAGGGGACGGGGAGTGAGAGACGGAGTGAGCAGGGGACGGGGAGTGAGAGACGGAGTGAGCAGGGGACGGGGAGTGAGAGACGGTGAGCAGGGGACGGGGAGTGAGAGAGAGTGAGCAGGGGAGGCGGAGTGAGAGACAGAGTGAGCAGGGGACGGGGAGTGAGAGACAGAGTGAGCAGGGGATGGGGAGTGAGAGACGGTGAGCAGGGGACGGGGAGTGAGAGACGGTGAGCAGGGGACGGGGAGTGAGAGACGGAGTGAAGGGCGAGTTGCTTAGTGCTTCACACTAACCTTTGAAGAGTGGTGCGATGTTCCAAACATTGATCCCACCGGATTTCATGAACTGCCCAAGCGAGATCTCCAGGAAGAAGATGGGAATCCCACCAAACACGGCAACCAGGACGTAGGGGATGAGGAAAACCCCTGGAGGGAAGGGCAGACAGGGCAAGTTACAGGAAAGTTGATGGTATAACAGGCATGTTTGAAACTTCCCCTCTCCTGTTTCACTTTACAGTCTGAGTGCACCATCTGTTAGTCTGATTACAAACTACGATGTGTGCCTGCTCCGTCCCTCCCCACCGTCCCTCCCACAGTGCAGCGTTTATTCAACACTGCCCCTCCTGCAATGCAGTGTTCCCTCAGCACTGCCCTCCCACAGTGCAGCACTTCCTGGGTCTGTCCCACACTGGGAGAAACGTGCACGGTTCCTGTCTCCGTAATTCTTGGTCAGACCCACACTGGGACCACTGTGCACTGTTTCCGTCTCCCTATCCCTGGGTCAGACCCACACTGGGACCACTGTGCACTGTTTCCGTCTCCCTATCCCTGGGTCAGACCCACACTGGGACCACTGTGCACGGTTCCCATCTCCCTATCCCTGGGTTAGACCCACACTGGGAGCACAGTTCTAATCTCTGTATCCTTGGGTCAGACCACACTGGGTGCATCGTGCACAGTTCCAGTCTCTGTATCCCTGGGCTGGACCCCACCAGGACCACTGTGCACAGGACCACTCTGTAATCCTGGGTTAGACCACACTGGAGGCACCTGCCTCTCCTACCTCTTCAGGCAATCAGTTCCACATCCCCATGGCTCTCTGTGAGAAAACATTTTTCCTCCCTACCCCTATAAGCCTCCCACCAACCACTTTTGTTCTTGTCACCTCCCCCCCCCCCCCCACCGGTCACAGCTCCCTCGGCTGGGGAAAATCCCTCCTCATGATCAACACCTCGATTTAACCTCCCTAGGAAAACAACCCCAGGCTTGTAACCAGAACTCTGTGCCTTGGCTAACCCACTCCAGTACTGATATAGCCCACAAAAGCCAACTGTGGCCTGCCTGCCATTTTATATTGTTCCAGATGTGCAGATGTGTCGTGTACTTTTCCAGTGGTTACATTTCCAGATGTAGCCTCTGGTGTTTTGTAGTTTCAGATCTGCCACACTAGTGTTTTATACGATTCCAGCTGTGCAACACAGGTGTTTTATATCACTCCAGCTGTGCACCACTGATGTTTTATGTAATTCACATATGTAGGTGCCTGGGGTTTGAAACAATTACAATTGTGACCTCTGCTCTTGTTTGATAATTGCCCCAGATGTGCCCCACCCTGGTGTTTTATAGTTCCAGATGTGTCCTACCTTGGTGTTTTACAATTCCAGATGTGTCCCACCTCAGTGTTTCAGTTCCAGAGGTGTCCTACAGTGTTTCACTTCCAGGTGTGTCCTACCTCAGTGTTTTACAGTTCCAGATCTGTCCTAACTCAGTGTTCTACAGTTCCAGATGTATCCCATCTTGGTGTTTTACAGTTCCAGATATGTCCCATCTTTGTGTGTTACAGTTCCAGATATGTCCTCTCTGTGTTCTACAGTTCCAGATGTGTCCCACTTTGGTGTTTTACAGTTCCAGAGGTGCCACCTCAATGTTTCAGTTCCAGGTGTGCCGTACCTCGGTGTTTCACTTCCAGTTGTGTCCTACCTCAGTGTTTTACTGATCCAGATGTCACACCTGGGTGTTTTACAGTTCCAGATGTGTCCCACAGTGTTTCACTTCCAGATGTGTCCTACCTTGGTGTTTTAGACATAGGGAGGGTCAGGAGTGGCAAGGGAAGGAAAAGTGAGGGGGAGGGTGGCATTGAAGCAAGGGGGTAAGGGATGGGGAGAGCAAGAGGCAGGAGAGTGAGGAGAGAGGGGTGGCGAGGGAGGGGAGAGGTGAGTGGCGGCAGGGAAGTGTAGGGGAGGAACAGAGGAAGGATGGAGGGAGGGGGAAAGGGAGGGGGTGAGAATAGTGAGAGGCAGATGGGTGAGGGAGGCACCCAGAGAGTGGGAGATGAACCAGGAGATGGCTGGAGGTTGTGGGAGGGTGGGGTTTGGTGGTGGTGGAGGAGACGGGGATCAGTTTGGTGAGATTCCTGTGGCCCTCCTGGCTGTTGAAACCATCCTCCAGCCCCTCCACTTCTGGCTTCTTTTGTAGGGCATGAAGTTGGGAACCTTCCCTTCCCCCCTCACTACCAGCACTCCTCCCTCTATTCCTCCCCCTCCCACACAGCCCTGTCTGGGGCTCTATGCACGCGCGCACGCACACGCACACACTCTCAGCATTGTGACAGGGTGCCTGACACAGCAGGAGCCACACAGGGCATGCGAGGTTACAGAGGAGCGTGCAGCCTTGCACTCCCTCCGCACGCCAGCAGCCTAGTAACGTGGGCAAACACCGGGTGAGCTCTTGCTTCAGGCAGACACTACACGCAGCATGTGGGGAGAGGCAGGGGAAGGGAGGCAAGGGTGGAGAGAGAGAGGGAGAGAGATGATGAAAGGAGGGGGAGGCTCGGGCAGAAGGAGGGAGAGGGAAGGGCAGGAGAAGACAGAGTGAGAGAAACTGAAGGGGGATCTGAAATGAGAGGGAGAGACCGGGAGAATGGAGAGACGAATGGGAGAGACAGGTAAGTGAGATAGGCGAGGTGTAAGCAACGACACCACAAGTAAAACACATGAAGGTTAGAAGCATTGAGAGAAAGACGAAGAAACACAAAAAGGAGAAAGGTGTATAGACAAAGAGCAAGAGAGGGAGAGGGGAAGTGTGTGAGGAATTAACTGACGGTGGACAGGGTTAATCACAGCTGTTGACACAGAACGGGGCGGGGATACCAGAGGTTCCCTTACTGTGAAGGGGATGGTGCAAGTGCTTACTATGTAAGGAGATTCTCTGGAGTAAACACTTGCACCACTCACACTGCATGCAGACATATATATGGACACATACACACATTGAATCAGGGACAGACAGACAGACAAACACACACACACACACACACTCTGAGTTGGAGACAGACAGACAGACACACACATTGAGTTGGAGATAGACAGACACACACTCACATACGCACCCTCAAACACACACACACACACACTCACGTACTCACATATACACACAAACACACAGAGTTGGACACACACACACACACACACACACACACACACACACACACACACACACACACACACACACACACACACACACACACACACACACACACACACAGAGGAATGTGTCTCCGATAGCCAAGATAGAAAGCGAACAGCCTACATCCTACTAAATACAAACAGACCCAATAACTTCACTTTCCATTAAACTCAAGATTTGTTTGAGTGGCAGAGAGATAGGAAGGGTCCATTACCTCAGACACAGAGCAGGGATATCATGGTTTATACAGAGCCATGCTCCCCCTACACTGTCCCATCACACACTCCCAGAGGAAATACAGTCAGGTATCCTTGGAAAAAGAGCACACGGTGTCCACGGCCATCATAGAGGTGTTCCGGGAGCGTTGGGTACCACAGGGGATAAATTACATCCTGGACAAGGATGGGAATATTTTAATTGGTGTTTGGTTATTGTTGTAGTTTATAGTGATTTGTTGTAGTATTGTAGTACTTGTAATAAACTTGTTTTTCTTAAAAATAGAGGAAATACAGTGTAGGTTAGATACCACATGCGATGAAGAGGTTTACAGAGACAGGGATGGGTGCAGGGCTGGGGGGTACAGAGACAGGGATGGGTGCAGGGCTGGGGGGGGGGGTTACAGAGACAGGGATGGGTGCAGGGCTGGGGGGGGTTACAGAGACAGGGATGGGTGCAGGGCTGGGGGGGGGTTACAGAGACAGGGATGGGTGCAGGGCTGGGGGGGTTACAGAGACAGGGATGGGTGCAGGGCTGGGGGGGGTTACAGAGACAGGGATGGGTGCAGGGCTGGGGGGGTTACAGAGACAGGGATGGGTGCAGGGCTGGGGGGGTTACAGAGACAGGGAGGGGTGCAGGGCTGGGGGGGGTTACAGAGACAGGGAGGGGTGCAGGGCTGGGGGGGGGGTTACAGAGACAGGGATGGGTGCAGGGCTGGGGGGGGGTTACAGAGACAGGGATGGGTGCAGGGCTGGGGGGGGGTTACAGAGACAGGGATGGGTGCAGGGCTGGGGGGGTTACAGAGACAGGGATGGGTGCAGGGCTGGGGGGGGTTACAGAGACAGGGAGGGGTGCAGGGCTGGGGGGGTTACAGAGACAGGGATGGGTGCAGGGCTGGGGGGGTTACAGAGACAGGGAGGGGTGCAGGGCTGGGGGGGGTTACAGAGACAGGGAGGGGTGCAGGGCTGGGGGGGGTTACAGAGACAGGGAGGGGTGCAGGGCTGGGGGGGTTACAGAGACAGGGAGGGGTGCAGGGCTGGGGGGGGTTACAGAGACAGGGAGGGGTGCAGGGCTGGAGGAGGGGTTACAGAGACTGGGAGGGGTGCAGGGGCTGGAGGAGGGGTTAGAGAGATTGGGAGGGGTGCAGGGCTGGAGGAGAGGTTACAGAGATGGGGAGGGGTCCGGGGGCCAGATGGGGTTACAGAGATTGGGAGGGGTGCAGGGGCATGTTGGTAAGTTCACTGGCCACTATAAATTGCCCCCAGATTCTGTCACTCACCCACACATTTGGGGTGATTTAGTGCTGCCAATTAACCCACTGGGATGTGGCAGAACCCAGGGGAAACCCACGTAGTCACAGTGAGAAAGTGCAAACTCCGCACGCAGACAGCGTCAGAGGTCGGGATCGAACCCGGGTCTCTGGAGCTGTGAGGCAGTGGCACCCACTGCTGCACCACTGTATCAGCCCCTGAATACAGAGGGTCCTGGGCAGTCAGAATCCCCAGGTGGATAGAGGGAGCAACATACCCCGTTGGATGTAGCGAGCAGGGCTGTGCACAAGGAGAGTAGGGGCCGTGGCAGGGTGCCCAAACGCCAAGGCTACTTCTAACAGTGTGTGTGCGTAATCTGAGTCCTGGCTCTAACCCCATCCAGAAACTGATATTCCAAGGAGCGCGTGTCTCCACGTTGCCTTGTATAGCTTTCCTGGAATTTAGGGATAAGAGAAGGCACGTTGTAGCACAGTCTGTGCTGGAAGGGAAAGCAGAGCTGCAGGAGTGCTGGGAGGGATGTCTTTCTGCGGAGGGAGTTTGTCGGGTGTGAGAGGCTTGTGATGGGGCGGGGTTCAGGGTATTGCAGGGTGTTCTCTAAGGTTTGTATACTTTGGAGGGTTGGGGTGTGTATAAATGGCCCTGGAGAATTTCAGGGTGTCAGGGTATTTGTGGGGGGAGTTTTCTGTTAGGGTTACTTGTGGGGGATGTCAGGGTGTGGGTATTTCAGAGGGGCTGAGGGTTTTTGAGCCTTTTGGGTACGAAGGGACGAGTATCTAGAGGTCAGGGTTAACTTGGAGTGTAATAAATATTTAGGGGGCCATTTACTAGGTGGGGTGGTGAGGGGTTAGGGGGTTAATTTGGATGCTTTCAGAGGTGTTCGGGGGTTATTTTGAGAGGTTTGATGTGTTTGGAGGATTAGGTGATTATGTTAAGGGAGGTATCGGGGTTATGTAGGGAGTGGGGTCATTTCGGGGTGACGTTATGTAGTGGGGTTATGTAGGGGACGGTTAAATAGTGGGGTTATTTAGGGGACGGGGTTATGTAGGGACAGGGTTATGTAGGGACAGGGCTATGTAGGGGGCGGGGTAATGCAGGGGGCGGGGTTGTGTCGGGTAGGGGCTTATGTTGGGTAGGGGGTTATGTAGGGGGTAACGGATAATTTCAGGGTTTTAACCGGGTGATCTCCGTGTCCCCAGGAGATGTCAGGGTGCATGGGTGATCTCCAGATGTAGCGGTTGTCTCCGTGTCCCCGGGTGATCACCGGGGGTCCCGGGAAATCACAATGTTCTCAGATGTGTTCAGCACCTGCAGTCTCGAGTGGTTGATGTTCCCGTGTACCGGGTGACACCCCCCCCCCCGTGTACCGGGTGACCCCCCCCTGTGTACCGGGTGATGCACCGGGTGACCCCCCCCCTGTGTACCGGGTGATGCACCGGGTGACCCCCCCCCGTGTACCGGGTGATGCACCGGGTGACCCCCCCCCCGTGTACCGGGTGATGCACCGGGTGACCCCCCCCCGTGTACCGGGTGACGCACCGGGTGACCCCCCTCCCCCCGTGTACCGGGTGATGCACCGGGTGACACCCCCCCCCCGTGTACCGGGTGATGCACCGGGTGCCACCCCCTTACCTCCGCCGTTCTTGTAGCACAGGTAGGGGAAGCGCCACACGTTGCCCAGCCCCACGGCGAAGCCGACGCACGACATGATGAAGTCCATCTGGTGGCTCCAGGTGGCCCTCTGGGGCAGCCCGCCGGGGGATCCCCCACCGCCGTCTCCCGGGGGTGCCAGGCGCTCGGGCCGCGCTGCTCTCCGCTGCTCCTTCCACAGGTTCTGGGCTCCGCCGTTCTCCATGTGGGGCCGGACGGTTGGCGAACTCGGCGCAGAGTTGTGTCGCTCTCTCCGGCGGTGCCGGCTTCAGAAGCAGTCCACGAAACACTTGAAGCTCAGCCTGAAGTAGTGCATTAGGGGCTCCGGGACAGCGCGCTCGCCTCCAGAGTCTGCGCTCCCTCGGGGCTGTCGCTAGCGCTGGCTCGGCACCGGCGCACGCTCCCCGCCGCTCTCTCCCTCTCCGCAGCCCGGCTGCCTTATACCCGCAGCAGCCGGCGCCGCCTCCTCGCCCTCTCACACCCCCGCCACCTAATTTGGGCAGCGAGTCCTCGCAGAGAGGCGGGTCGGCAGCGGGGCTGAGGCGGGGAAATGCTGCCCTCCTCCCCCCTGGCGCGCGCACACACACATTGTCACAGTCACACACACACACATTGTCACAGTCACACACATTATCAGTCACACACACATTGTCACAGTCACACACATTGTCACAGTCACACACACACACATTGTCACAGTCACACACACATTGTCACACACACACACATTGTCAGTCACACACACACACATTGTCACAGTCACACACACATTGTCACAGTCACACACATTGTCACACTCACACACACATTGTCACACACATTTTCAGTCTCACACACCGTCATACAGACACACACACATTGTCACACTCAGGAACACATTCACACACAGACACACATTGTCACAGTCAAACACATTGTCA
>NW_026262460.1:0-108269 GCF_009764475.1 Pristis pectinata
CTTAACTTGGGGATTTAATAGCTTTCAAAGCCATTCATTTCTCCACTACTATTTTCTCATTGGTACTAATTTCCATTAGTTAGAACATACATAGAAGAGTACAGCATAGAAGCAGGTCCTTCGGCCCATGATGTTGTGCCAAGCTCTATAAACTAGTCCCTTCTGCCTACACAAGTCCATATCCCTCCATTCTCTGCACATTCATGTGCCTATCTAAGAGCCTTTTAAACACCTCTATCATATTTGCCTCCATTACCATCCCTGGCAGTGCATTCCAGGCACCCACCACTCTCTGTGTAAAATAAACTTGCCCCACACATCTCCTTTGAACTTTCCCCCCTCACGTTAAATGCATGCCCTCTAGTATTAGACATTCCGACCCTGGGAAAAGATACCAGCTGTCCACTCTTTCTATGCCCCTCATAATCTTATAAACTTCTATCAGGTCTTTCCTCAGCCTCTGCCACTCCAGAGAAAATGACCTCAGTTTGTCCAACCTCTCTTCATAGTACATACCCTCTAATCCAGACAGCATCCTGGTAAACTTCTTCTCCACCCCCTCCAAAGCCTCCACATCCTTCCTATTATGGGGCAACCAGAATTGAATTCAATACTCCAGACACGACCTAACCAGAGTTTAATGAAGCTACAACATAACTCTTGAACTTAATGCCTCAACTAATAAAGGCAAGTATCCCATACACCTTCTTTACTACCCTATCACCTTGTGCAGCCGCTTTCAGGGAGCTATGGACTTAGACCACAAGATCCCTCTGTACATTCACATTGCTAAGGGTCCTGCCATTAACAGTGTACTGTCCCTTTACATTTGATCTCCCAAAGTGCAACACCTCACACTTGACCAGATTAAACTCCATCTACCATTTCTCTGCCCATATCTGCAACTGATGTATATCCTGCTGTATTCTTTGGCAACTTTCTACACTCTCCAGAACATCACCAACCTTTGTACCATTTGCAAAAATTGTTTCACCTTCATTAAATTCTTGGTTTCCTAAAATGTCTCAAAAGTTACTTGTGTCCTCTTCAATGAAGACAGAACTAATGTATTTGTTTAATTGCTCTGCCATTTCCCCATCCTACATTATTTACCCATTTCTGACTGTAGGGGACCAACACTAGACTTCACTAATCCTTTCCTTTTTACAAGTTTTTAGAAAGTTATGGTCCACTTTTATATTCCCTGCAAATTTACTCCTATAATCCATGTTAATTTTGCCTGATTACCTTGAAATGTTCGAACTATGCTGTTATAACATCTTTAATTGTTTCTAACATTTTCCCCAATGAAATGTTAAGCTGCCTGGCCTGCAATTTCCTGCTTTCTATCTCACTCCCTTTTTGAATCAAGTGGTCATATTTGCTATTTTCCAATCCAATGGATACTTCACTGGATCGAGGGAGTTTTACAGAAATAAATCCAGCTCATTGACTGCCTTTAGGGTGAAATCCATTAGGACCCGGAGACTTGTCAGCCCTTAGCTCCAACAGATTGCTCAGAGCCACTGCCCTGATGGTTGTTATTTTTGTGAGTTATTTCCTCCCTCCCAGTTGCTAATTTATAAGTATTTCTGGGATATTAGTTGCATCTCTCATAATAAAGGCTAGTGCAAAACATTCACTTAATTAATTTAGAATCTCATTGTTTTCCATTATTGGTTCCTCAAATTCATTTTCTATCAGGCTAAAAGAGTCAGAGAGCCATAGAACAATAGAGCACAGATTCAGCCCAACCCATCCTGGCCAACCATAGTGCTCACCCAGCTAGTCCCAATTTCCTGCATTCGGTTCATATCCCTCTAAGCCCCACCCCTCCATGTACCTGTCCAAGTGCTTCTTAAATGAGACTATTGTACCTGCCTCAACCACTTCCTCTGGCAGATCATTCCAAATACACACCACCCTCTGCATGAAAAAGCTGCCCCTCAGGTCCTTTTAAATCTTTCCCTTCTCACCCTAAACCTACGCCCCTAGTTTTGGACTCAGCTACCCTGGGGAAAAGACTGTTACCATCCACCTTATCTATGCCTCTCATAGTTTTAAACACTTCTATAAAAGTTGCCCCTCATCCTCCTACGTTCCAAGGAATAAAGACTGGGCCTGGCCATCCTCTCCCTGTATAACTCTAGTCCTGGCAACATCCTCATAAATCTTTTCTGGACTCCTTCCATTTTAACCATATCTTTCCTATAATAGGATGACCAAAACTGTGCACAGTTTTGTGGCCTCACCAACGACTTATACAACTACAACATAATATCCCATCTCCTGTACTCAATGCCCTGACCGATGAAGGCCAGCGTGCCAAACGCCTTTTTCATCACCCTGTCTACCTATGACACCACTTGCAACGAACTATGCACTTGGACTTCTGGGTCTCTCTATTCCATTACACTCCCTAGTGCTCTACCATTCGTTGTATAAGTCCTGGTTTGACTTTCCAAAAGGCATCACTTCACACTTATCTGTACTGAAATCCCTAACTAATCAAGATCCCCCGTAATCTACAATAACCTTCTTCACTATCAACAGCACCTCCTAATTTTGTGTCATCTGCAAACTTACTGATCAAGCCTTGTGCATTTGCATCCAAATCATTTATATAAATAACAAATAACAAGCATCCCATCACTGAATCCTCGGCCTCCATTCCAAGAAGCAACCTTCAACCACCAGCCTCTGCTTCCTACCTCCGAGCCAATTTTGAATCCACCTAACTGGCTTTCCCTGGATTCCATGGGACTTAACTTTCCACATTAGCCTACCATGCGGGACTTTGTTGAAAGGCTTGCCAAAGTCCAAATAGACAGCATCCACTGCCGTACCCTTATCTACCCTTTTGGTTACCTCTTCAAAAAACTTTAAAAGATTCATCAAGCATGATTTTCCATGCAAAAAGCCTCCTCCTAGTTAGACTTTGTCTATCCACTTGTCTATCTTGGCCCAAACGTTGACTGTTTATTTCCCTCCATGGATGCTGCCTGACCTACTGAGTTCCTCCAGCACTTTTTTGTATTGCTCCAGATTTCAGCATCTGCAGAATTTTTTGTGTCTCTTTGTCTATCCAAATGCTGGTAGAACCTGTCCCTCAGTATTCCCTCCAGTAACTTCCCCACTACTGATGTCAGGCTGACCGGCCTGTAGTTCCCTGACTTGTCCTTGCTACCCTTCTTAAACCACAGAACAACACTGGCCACCTTCTGGTCTTTGGGAGCTGAATAATCAACTTGTCAACACTTTTCTTTTTTTATATTATGTGTAGGAACTTATACCATCATGTATAGTTCTGGCTACTTTTATCTCAACTTTTTTTGCTTCTCATTAGTCTGTTAGTAATTCATTGACATGTTTTATATTCCGTCTGCTCTGTCCTGCCACCCACCTTTGCTTAATTACAGTCTTTTCGTTTGATAATATCTTGAACATTTTTTTAGTTAATCGCAGACGGCAGGTCCTCCTCTTGAAATTTGTCTTTCTGATTACAGTGCATTATTCTAGGCCTGTTCTATGATCCCCTTCAGTATCTGCCTCTACATGTCGACTGACTGATCCCTTAATATAACTTGCCAGTTCACTTTTGCTTTCATGCCCTCATAGTTGCCCTTATTTAATTTATGATTCTTCTGCTGTGACTTTAGAAACTGAGAGATGATTTATGCATGGTCTACTCCATGCAAGGTTGTAGATCTGGGAAACTATAATTATAGGAGGCAGGTTGTTTTGTTTCTAGGAACGAGGAGGACAGGGGTGGGGTGACCAAATGGAGATCTTTTAAATATTGAAGGGGTTTTACAGGGCAGACATGCAGGAAATCTTTTCTCTTATGGGGAACTTGAAGTTAGTGGCCATTAATCAGATAGTCGTCTTTACCCAGAACAAGGATAGAATACAGAATTTGTAAGCACAAGAAGCAGCTGAGGTGAATAACATGGATGCATCCAGTGGGAATCTGGTTAAATATATATGAGAGGAAAGCACTGAATGTAATGCTGATAGAGTGATTCTTGGAAGCATAAGCAGTGGTACGGATCTGTTATGTCAAATGGTCTGTGTCTGTGCTGTACAATTTTATGTCGTCAATAAAGATAAAAATGATAAGGCACAATTTCAATTTCATTGGTTAAAACTGAGCAATAATATAGTTTAAAGAACCAAAAACTGTTCTACAAAGAAAATGTGTACGCATCAATTTAAAATTAAACATGGGGTAATTAATATTTGTCAAAGATATATTTTATCTTTGTTACTTTATCTCCTAAGACTTAGTTCAAAATTTGATGAGGTTAACTGGGTGGGAAATTAAGTTATGAAAGTTATTTAAAAGGCCAAAAGATGAGAGCTGGAGTTTGGGGATCTTAGGGCATGGAGTGTTCTGCTTGTAATGAGCAGAACCCATAAACAGATTGTCAAACAGATGTAGAGAAATATAAATATGCAGTATGGAAGAATTACATGGGGCAGCACAATGGAAAACGGGGGATAGATCTGTCTGCGCCTCCTGCTGATGGCAAATCTAACTCACTAGAGAAAAAGCTGAGCAATGATACCGAACACACATTTTATATATTGCCTCTTGAAGTCCACTGGTCTATTAATCCATCACTTCAGCTTTGTACTGGTTAAGTTCAGGGAAGCTTCCCCTAAAGGTGAATTGAGTGAATATTAGAGGAAGAAGATCATACCTGATGAGAGGAAAGAAAGCGTAGGCAATCAATTATGTGTAGGTGGATCCAGCTGAGGAGCTAGCAGGAGCATGGACATAATGGGCTGAATGCACTCCTTTGAGAAAACAGCAGAAACATATCCTTTCACACACTGGTCTCAGTCGCTTCATCTCCTGCATCAGTCTGTTGACTCCAACTGTTTGTCTTTTGTTTGCAAACAGAAGGAAAGCCAATTCAGGAAAAAATAATTACAAGCAAGGCATAGAAAAGCCATGCTATCATACAATCATATAAGAAGAAGCAATGACATTTACAGCCCAAAGCAGGGCTTTCACCCATCATATCTACGAAAAGCAAGCTCAATTTCCCAGCTCTTGGTTCATGACCCTGCAGGCCATGATTTTTTAAATCCTAACCCAGTACCTTTTAATTGTAGTGACAGTTTCTGCCTCCACCATCCTTTCAGGGAGTGAGATTGCCTTCTGAACTGAGAACATTTTCCCTCAGTGCTCCTCGAATCCTTCCACCAATTACCTTAAACTAATGTAGCCTACTTACTGACCTCTCTCCCAAGGGGAATGAGTCCTGCATTCATTTTTTTATGTATTGTTTTTTTCTTTCATTTGCAAGCAAAATGATACAGTCAGAGGTGGAAATATGTGCTAGGATTTGAGACCATGCTTTGGCCTTTCACAATTTTATATACCTCAGTTAAATTTCCCCTCCCATCTCCTTTGTTCCAAAGGAAACAACACCAGCCTGGACAGCCTCTACTCTTAACTACAGTATTCCAGCCCTGGCAACAGCATTGAAAAATTCCTCTTGGTTCCTTCTGGTGCTGTACTGATTTGTAATTTTTTAATAGAAACCAAAGAAATTAAGAATAGGCCATTTGACCCATCAAGTCTGTTCCACCATTCAATATAATCCTGGCTGATCATCCAAATTCAATACACTGTTCCTGTTTGCTCCCAAACCCCTTGATCTCTTCAGACCTTACTGCCATATCTAGCTCCTATGTGAATGTACTTAATGCTTTTGGCTTCAGTTGTCTTCAGCGGCAGTGAATTACACAAGTTCACCACTTTTTGGGTTGTGTAGTGCTGTCCATTAACACAGAAACATTTTGGACCATGTGTGTGGCAGACCAATTGAGCAGGCCAAAACAGCAGTGTAAGGAAATCAACTTCTGCAGAACAATGGCAGCTTTAGTGTTTAAAGCCCTGAAGGTGCAATGTATGTGCATTAGAACATAGACATCACTGGATGAATAAAGACAAGGCCCATCTTGTTCACTGTTTGCTGTCCTGTGACTGAATTAGGCAATGAAACATCAGCCACCTGTGTTGAGAAATTTGACCAGATTTTCAGCCAGGTACATTTTAGGACATAGAACACAGAACAGTACAGCACAGGAACAGGCCCTTCAGCCCACAATGTTGTGCCGAACTAATTAAACTAGTAATTAAATGCCTAACTAAACTAATCCCTTCTGCCTACACAATATCCATTTCTCTCCATTCTCTGCACATTCATGTGCCTGTCTAAGAGCCTCTATCATATTTGTCTCCACCACCACCCCAGGCAGCACATTCCAGGCACCCTATCACTCTCTGTGTAAAGAAACTTGCCCCACATATGTCCTTTGAATTTACCCACTCTCATCTTAAATGCATGCCCTCTTGCCCTCTGGAATTAGACATTTCAACCCTGGGAGAAAGATACCAGCTGTCTATCTATGCCTCTCATAATCTTATAATTCTCTATCAGGTCTCCCCTCAGGCTCTGCTGCTCCAGGGAAAATAACCCAGGTTTGTTCAACCTCTCCTTATAACACACACCCTCTAATCCAGGCAGGGTTCTGATAAACCTCTTCTGCACCCTCTCCAAAGCCTCCACATCTTTCCTATAATGGGGCAACCAGAATTGAATGCAATACTCAAGATGCAGTCCAACTAGAGTTTTATAAAGCTGCAACATAACTTCCCGACTCTTGTACTCAATGCTTCAACTAGCAAAGGCAAGCATGCCATATGCCTTCTTTACCACCCTATCAACCTGTGCAGCCACTTTCAGGGAGCTATGGACTTGGACCCCAACATCCCTCTGTACGTCAAACACTGTTAAGGGTCTTGCCATTAACAGTATACTATCCCTTAACATTTAATCTCCCAAAGTGCAACACCTCACATTTGGTCGGGTTAAACTCCAGTGTTTTAATTTTTCAGTTCATCATGCTGACCTATATCTTCATGCTGGCGTGGTTGGGAGTGACAGCCTTCACCTCGCTGCCCGTCTTCATGTACTTCAACATCTGGACACTCTGCCAGAACATCACCATTGTGGATTCCACTGAACTCTGCTTTGATCTTCGTCAGTTTGGTACGTGCTGAGTGATGGAATGTTTTACAGTTCACGAGTCTTTTCCTCTCCCCTTCCCACATCTGGTTGATAGCGCTCTTCTTTCTCGCTTAGGTGGTGGTGGGTTCAAGTTGCACTCAGGGAGCTGAGCACAAAACCCAGCTTGGACACTTCCAGAGCAGGACTCGGAGTGCTGATGTGCCCCTCTTTCCGATAAGATATAAAACTGTAGTCCCCTCTGTTGTCTCAGCTAGAAGTAAAATCTCCAATGGGATTGCTTCAAAGGAGAGCTGGGGAGCTCTCCATGGTATCCTGGCCAATACTTGTCCTTCAATCAAAATTTCTGAAGCAGGTCATTTGTAATTTGTAAGAGTTTCCTTCCTTCCCTCCTTTTGCTTATTCCCATCTTTCATTCCTCCTTTTTTTCTTTTCCTGTCCCTCCTTTCTGTTCCTCCTTTCTTCCCTCCTTCCTTCCTTCCTTCCTTTCTTCTCTCCTTCCTTCCCCTTCCTTCCTTCCTGTCCCTCCTTCCTGTCCCTCCTCCCTCCTTCCTCTCTCCTTCCTACCCCCCTTCCTTCCTTCCTGTCCCTCCTTCCTGTCCCTCCTTCCTCTCTCCTTCCTTCCTGTCCCTCCTTCCTGTCCCTCCTTCCTCTCTCCTTCCTTCCCCCTTCCTTCCTTCCTGTCCTTTCCTGTCCCTCCTCCCTCCTTCCTCTCTCCTTCCTTCCCCCCTTCCTTCCTTCCTGTCCCTCCTTCCTGTCCCTCCTTCCTCTCTCCTTCCTTCCCCCTTCCTTCCTTCCTGTCCCTCCTTCCTCTCTCCTTCCTCTCTCCTTCCTTCCTTCCTGTCCCTCCTTCCTGTCCCTCCTTCCTCTCTCCTTCCTTCCCCCTTCCTTCCTTCCTGTCCCTCCTTCCTCTCTCCTTCCTCTCTCCTTCCTTCCCCCTTCCTTCCTTCCTGTCCCTCCTTCCTCTCTCCTTCCTCTCTCCTTACTTCCCCCCTTCCTTCCTGTCCCTCCTTCCTGTCCCTGTCCCTCCTTCCTCTCTCCTTCCTTCCCCCCTTCCTTCCTTCCTGTCCCTCCTTCCTGTCCCTCCTTCCTCTCTCCTTCCTACCCCCCCTTCCCTCCTTCCTCTCTCCTTCCTTCCCCCCTTCCTTCCTTCCTGTCCCTCCTTCCTGTCCCTCCTTCCTCTCTCCTTCCTACCCCCCCCCTTCCTTCCTTCCTGTCCTTTCCTGTCCCTCCTCCCTCTCTCCTTCCTTCCCTCCCTTCTTTTCTTCTTTCCTTCCTTTCCCTTCTTCCTTCCTTTCCATCCCCCTGTCCCTCCTTCCTGCCTGCCCTCCAAAATACCATCATTAAGGCAATCAGGTGGCTCGTTACCGAGCCCCTGTTGATGGTATTTGACAACTGGTCACTGAGATCTGTTGCTACGAGCAGTCTGAGTCAGAGTTCATAATCAGTACCCTACTTTATTAAATCCCTTGCAACTGCAGTGAGATTGAGGATTCGTGATGATTGTTAATTAGCAGATGTTTCTTTTCCAGGTATTGTGCCTATTCTTGAGCAAAAGACGGTCTGCACCTTGAATGAGAACTTCAGCAAGTTGTGCCAATCCAATGATGTAAGTCCATTCTATAGTTTATTGTCCAAGGAAACAAATGGATGTACATTCTGGTGCCTTGACCCTCTCGCAGTATATCTGCATAAAAATTCTAAATGCATCATGGAATACACACTTCCTTACTGCAAGCCTCATGTCCTCTCACAATGTGGATCAAGATGATCTTTTTCCCACCTGGTTTGTTATGTCAGTTGCAAAGTGTAGTTGCAGACTTATGCTCTCAGTTGGGGCTGAATACTGAGTCCAAGTATCTATGGGGAAATCAAGGAATGGGGCAATAGTGCATGATAGTGGCATTTGAGGTATGAGGTCAGCCATGATCATATTGTTTGGTGGAGGAGGACTGAGGGGCAAATTGTCAACTCTTGGTTCTATTACTTATATTCTAACTCTGCCACTGAGGGAAGGAATTTTAAGGGATGGGCTTATAAGTGGCAACACCATAAAAGTTTCAATCAGTGACCACTTCCGAGAGAGAGCCTAACCACCTGTACTTGACATTCAATGGATTACTATTGACAAGTCCGCCACCATCAAAAGATCACCTTTGACTAAAACTCAACTGGGCCAGCCACGTAAATATCATTGCTAGAAGGGCACTCAGATGCTGGGTATCCTGTCATGAGTAACTCACTTCCTGATGCCCCAAGGTTTTTCCACACCATCTACGAGTCAGGAGGATGGTGATATAGAATCACACAGCATGAAAACAGCCCATTCAGGCCAATTCATCCATGTCAATCAGTGGACACCCTTCTGTATTAACCCCATTGTCCAGCATTTAGGCTGTAGACCTCTATGCTAAGTGATTCAAATGCTCAGCTGGACAAATACTGTCAGCAACCCAGTTTCAACCACTCTCTCAAGCAGTGCATTCCAGGTACTTACAAATCTCTGGGTGAAGCTGGACCCCTTATATTCCCTCTAAATCTCTTCCCCCTTACCCTAAATCTATGTCCTCTAGCTTTACCTGCCTCTGATATGGGGAAAGGTTTCTTGCCGATTACCCTATCCATACCCCTCATAATCTTATATACCTCAATCATGTCCCCTCTATACCTCCTCCGCTCCAGGGAGAACAGACCCAGCCTCTCCAGTCTCTCCTCATAACTAACTGCTCCATCCAAGGCAACTACCTGGTGAATCTCCTCTGCACCCTCTTCAGCACTATCACATCCTTCCTGTACCTTGGTGACCAGAACTGTACTCAGTATTCCAGCTGAGGTCTGACCAAGGTTTTATAACGTTGGAACACAACCACCCGAATTTTCTACCGAATGCCCCAACTAATGAAGGCTGGTATTCTGTATGCCTTCCTAACCTGTGTTGCCACCTTCAAGGGTCTGTAAGCTTGTACTCGAGGTCCCTCTGTTCCTCAATAGTCCTTAAGACCCTATCATTCATGATCTCTGTCCGAGCCAAAATACATCATCTCACATATGCTTGGATTAAACTCCATCTGCCATCTTTCAGCCAATTTCACTACCATATCGATATCTCCCTGCAGCCTAAGACCACCTTCCACACCATCAACAACTCTGCCAATCTTTGTGCCATCCGCAAACTTCCTAATCCTGCCTCCCACATCCACATCCAAGTCATTCATGTATCTTACAAACAACAAGTGTCCCAGCACTAATTCTAGTCACAGGCATGCAATTACAGAAACAACTCTTTACCGTAACCCTTTGTCTCCTATTGCCAAGCCAATCTTGGATCCAGTTTGCCAACTTGCGTAGGATCCTAGGATGAATGCAGAATTCATCTCCTACTACTGTCAAGAAGCTAGACTCCATCCAGGACAAAGCAGTATGCTTTGATTGGCCCCCATTTAACTACCCTGAACATCCATTCCCTATACCATCTGCACACAGTGGCTGAGTGAGTACCATGTATGAAATGTACTGCAATTATTTACCTAGGGCACTTAGACAGCTCCTTCCAAGTCTGTGACCTCTACCACCAGGGACAAGGTCAGCTGACCAGGAGAAGGCCCCCCTGCTGATCTGGAAATATATTGCCAGTCCTTCATCATCCTTGGATCTAAATTCTGGAACTCCCTACCTAACTACACTGTAGGAATATCTTTAACGGACTGATTACAGTAGTTCAAGAAGGCAGCTCTCCACTACCTTCTCAAGCGATGGGGAATCAATGTTGGCCTTGTCAAGGATGCCCAGATCCTGAAAAATGTGCGAAAAAATAAACCCAAATTGCTCCATTGAAATTCTGAGATCGAGACAGTTTACAATTCCCTGCAATGGGTATCTAGCCAGGGCTCACTGTTTCCCAATTTAACAGATGCTTGTGTGCCAGTGGCTCATGCAGAGTCCTAATTTATAAACGTCTAATAGGTGGGGGGGGGGGAGGGGTGTTGGATGACGACTTTCTGCTATAGTGCCCTCATCCTGAGTGGGAAGTTTACTGAAATTGACCCACGTGTATTGGGAGGTGTAGGGAAGCCATCCAGTTAGACTGTTTATCTTCCTTTGTGCGTTGGCCCTGCACTGGATTCCCCCACCTACTTTCACAAGATCTTCCAGATGCTGCTTGGCACCTGCTTGCCAGGTTGGATTATCCGGCCATCCAGAGACCAGAATGGGAACTCAGTCACTGTCGTGCTCACAAGGACTAGTACAGTATCTCACTTGGCGAGCAGGAGAGGTGATTGCAATTAACTGTTTTGTTCTCCTGGTTAAGCTGGGTAGGTAGGTTTATAACACCTTCGCTCCCTCAGTGACAAGAATCAGGAGTTAGAATGTAAGAAAATGGAGCAGAAAGTTGCCGGTTGGTCTTTTTTCCTTCTCCACCATTCAATAAGATCTATATATGCTACCTTGATTCAGCTTTCCTGCACTCTCCCTATAATATCCAGAAATGTGTCTTGTATAAACTTAAAGATGGAGCATTATCTTCAGAGCCTTGTTAACTGCAATAAAGGAGTCTTCCTGATATGGAAGTGGAGGTCATGTACCTCTCTGGCTTGGAAATATAGTCATTTTCTCCTTTGTCATGAGACCTAGCTCCTGGAATTCCATATCTGACCTCCTGTCGGAGGTACTTCATTTCAAGGATTGCGGTGGTTCGATGTGCTTCAACACTACCTTCTGAATAGCAACTAGGGAATGGGCAATAATTCTGCCCTTGTCAACTGCAAGCCCTGATCCAGTGAATAGATTAAATAAAAAGTGTTCTGTTCAGTCAAATGTGTTTGCAAAGAATCCCTCCACACACTGTTTCACTGATTCCTTTGATGACACAGTCAATGCAGTTTGATCAATGAATTTAAAAGCCACAAAGCTGAATTTCAATCCCATTAATTCTTTGAAGATCACCTCTGGTCATTACTTAGACACAGAGCATGTTGCAAGCTGCTTCCGAAATTTATTTCATTGACTTCAACGGAAACGATGTTCAGAAGCAGGGTACAACGAGGTCTCAATATAAGGCTTTTCGAGCAATTGATTAGAGATACATTTTGAGGTATATGTTTCCATGGAATTTTCACTTTCCTGATGATTAATGGGCATTGCTTGATGGTTGTGTTTTGCTCTTCTGCCTCCTAGCTGAACATGACATTCCATTTGTTTATCGTGGCCCTCGCTGGTGCAGGAGCTGCCGTCATTGCTATGGTGAGTATTAGACGCAGTCCAGCGCAAGACCTCAGGTGAGGCAATGACCTGCATGTTGATGGATATAATGAAAAATATACTTCAAGCCATCAGTGCTATGTTGCACTTATACAAATGTGTACAACTTCAAGTGTCAATGAAGTCAGATGACAGAAGGATGGCAAACCTCTGTATGTTGTTTCCATTGGAGGCAGGTGTAAATCTTCATTACAGGACATGCGCTAGAATATTGGACTGCACTGAATGTGATGGGTTTCCGACAGCAGGATGTATGTTGTGTTCAGACGGCAGGAACTGATTCTCTGTCTTAGTGGACCAATCTCAGCAGAAACAGTTGTTTTAATCAATCATGTCCCAAAGGCTCAGTGCTACCTGTGTTGTAGCAAGGAGCTGGAATAAACCAGTTCTGGGGAGAATTCTAAGCAAAATATTGCGGATTTCTTCCAACATAGGAGGAGGTACATCCCATCGAGTGTGTGCTGGCTTCCAGAGCAATAACACTTATTTCCCTTTGATCCATTCTCTCTCATACACCCACTACCTCCAGCCTGGTTCTCCTACTTCTTGGGGTAATTTACAGCAGCCAAATAACATTCCAACTGGCACGTCTTTGGAATCTGGGAAGAAACCCTGAACACCTAGGTGGAAAACCCATGCAGTGACTGGGAGAACGTGCAAACTCCATAAAGACAGCATCCTCAAGATAGAAACCCAGGTCACCTGAGCAGTTGTTTACTGCACCACTGTGCAACCCTAATGATGCTGGAAATCTGAAATAATACTTGGACATGTTGTAAACTCAGCAGGCAGACAGCATCTGTGGGCAGAGAACAGAGATAATGCTTAGGTCAATAATCCTTTCATAGGAATTGGAAAAAATTAGAGATAAAACAAATGTTAATATACGAAAGGAAGTATCCAATGTGGAATTTATGTCTCCCCTGGACTGGCTGATTAGAACTCGGGATCACAATCTCAAAATAAGGGGACAGCCACTCAGGACTTCTTAACCCAGGGGGTAATGAATCTTTGGAAATCTCTACCCAAGCAGACTGCAGAGGCTCAGTTGCTGAGTATCTTCAAGACGTGGACTTTCAGATATTAAGGAAGTCAATGGATGTAGGTTTTAGTGCAGCAAAGTGGCATTGGGTTAAAAGGATCATAGTGGAAAATTAAGGTAAAAGAGATTGAAATCGCTGGTGGTATTGGTAGTGAGGAAGGTAGACGGGTTTACAGGAAGATATTAATCAGCTGGCAAAATGAGCAGAGCAATGCTAGATGGAATTTAAACCTGATAAGTGTGAGGTTATTCACTTTAGGAGGACTAATAAGGGTAGGATATAAACGGTGAACGGTAAGGTCATAGGGAGTTTAGAGGACTCAAGAGATCTTGGTCTACAAGTTCAAGGATCCCTGAAGGTGGCAGCGCAGGTAGATAAGGTGGCAAAGAAGGCTTCACTAGCTGGGGGCATAGAATATAACAAGCCTGGAGGTAGGAAGCTGCAGGACAGGCCCAACAAGTCAGGTTGTGAGAGAAATCTGAGCCTTTGTCTGTGTTCCCATTTAAAGCAGAAGTGAGTAGGAATCTCTTCTCACAGATGGTGGTGAACCTGTGGAATTATCTATCCTGGAGGGTTGTGGAAGTTTGATTACTGAGGTATTTAAAAAGGAGGTAGGTAAATGTTGGAAGATTATGAGAATTGATAACTATGTAGAGCTGATACAGAGGAAGAGATGAGGCCTGGGGCAGATGAGACATAATCATGCAGGGCTGAGGGGCCATGGCATACCCCTGCTCCTACTTTCTCGTGTTCTTGGGAGTGTTTTGTATCTGGAGAAATGTGCTGAAATCTAAGTTCCCAATATTGCTACAATCACTACCTCAGTATAGCAACACTATGACCACTTTGCACTACAATTGACTTTTTTGGTTCTAATTGTGTTCTTTCTTGTACAGTTTTGTCTAATTTATGTTATGCTTGTGAATGTTGTATATCTGATTGCTATGTGCCTGCGGTGCTGCTGTAGGTAAGTTTTTCATTGCACCTGTTCATACAGGAACAGAACAAAATGGCAAGTGGGAGGCTTTTAAGAGTGTGATATCAAGAGTCTAGGAGCAGCATGTTCCTGTTAGGGTGAAGGGAAAACCTGGCAAGTTTAGGGAAACCTGGCTGACGAAAGATATTGAGGCTCTGGTCAAGAAAAAGAACGAAGCATACATTGGGTTTACGGGGTCAGAGATGAGTGAATCTCTTGATGAATATAAAAGATTAAGAATTAAGAGTGCAAAAAGCGGGTATGAGATGGATCTGGCAGGTAAGGCTAAGGAAAATCCCAAGAGGTTCCATAATGGAAAGTGTGCAGAAAAAGATTTACAAGATGTTGCCAGGACTAGAGGGCCTGAGTTATAGGGTGGTGAGTATATGGAATGAGCTACCAGAGGAAGAGGTTGAGGCAGGTACAATGATATCATTTAAGAGGCTTGGATAGGTACATGGAGGGCCAGGGCTTAGAGGGATATAGGCTGAATGCAGGAAATTGGGACTAACTGAGTGGGCACGGTTGTCGGCATGGACTGGTTGGGCTGAAGGGCCTGTATCCGGGCTGTATTGCTCCATGATTCTATGACTATGTATTTGTGCATATGACAATAAATTCTACTTTGGAACCAGGCATAATTGGAGTTGCCAAACTCTATAGTATACGGTCTAAGAAAGATGTAAAACATGCTTCCCACCAGCAACCCACAAGGTAGGACAGAAAGACTGTAGGGAAATTGAAGAAAGTTCCAAGAATCACTCAGAGGGCCATGAATATTCTCACAAACATGATACCTGCTATGTGAGAGGTCCTTTCTACTAAGGTCCAGGACACTCACCAGCGCTGTCATAAGTAGAACCCACAGGAGTTGGCTACAGCTTCCTCCAGGAGATTGAATCCCATTTAGTGGAAACAACGTGGAAGTAAATTTCATGTCCACGTGAGATGTATCATGGAGAGCGGCCAACCATGGAAAACAGCTGCAACCATCCACTTCATTAATGGAATCAATTTTTGAATATCTGATGAAATGAAGAAGTGACCTCCTTGAAGGGCAGCCTCTTGCACTGGACCTTGCCAAATTACGCATCTGGTAATTGCAAATGAGCTTGAGAGGAATCTTGATGCAAAAGAACACTTCTGAAAACAAAGACATAAGAAATTCTGCAGATGCTGGAATCTGGAGCAATACACAAAAATGCGGAGGAATCTCAGCAGGTCGGGCAGCATCCATGGTGGGAAATAAACATTTCGGGCCGAGACCCTTCATCAGGACTGGTAAGGAAGAGGGCAGAAGACAGAATAAGAAGGTGGGGGGGGGAGGGGGAGGAGCACAAACAAGCAAGGGATAGGTGAGTTCAGGTGATGGGCAAGTCCAGGTGAGAGGGGGAAGGTAGTTGTGTGGGGGAGGGGGAGAAGATGTAATAAGCTGAGAGGTGAAAGGTAGAAGAGGCCGAGGGCTGAACGAGGAGGAATCCGGTAGGAGAGGGCAATGGACCATGGAATATAGGGGAGGGGAGAAGAGGAGATGGGCAGGTCATTAAGGCGGGGGAAGGGAGCCATGGGAATAAGGGAAGACAATGGAGTGGGGGGAAGGGGGAAAAAAGAAGGGGTGGGGTTACCAGAAGTTAGAGAAATCGATGTTAAGGCCATCAGGTTGGAGAATCCCAAGGTGGACTATGAGGTGTTGTTCCTCCATCCTGCACCTGGCCTCAACATGACAGTACAGGAGGCATGGATAGACATGTCAGTATGGGAATGGGATGTGGATTGAAGTGGGTGGCCACCGGGAGGTCCTGGCTGTTGCGACAGACAGAGCGAAGGTGCTCGACGGGGCAGTCACCCAATCTGCGTCGGGTCTCACCGATGTACAGGAGGCCGCACCGGGAGCACCGGATGCAATAAATGACTCCCTCGGACTCACAGGTGAAGTGCTGCCTCTTAAAGCAAGTCCCAGTTCTGGGTGCAATACTCCATGGTAGCTGGCATGCGTGAATAATGAATGTTGTAGTGACACACCGTGAAAATCAATCCAAAAGTAATCCTCATCTGTAGAACTGCAGGACTGGATCCTGCTTGACCAGCTCATGGCTTTTATTTGCTTCTTGCAGGATATGCATGAATGCAGTTGGAAATAGTTGAAATAACAAAAAAATAATTTCAAAAATTTGGATAATAGCAAATCAATTTGACGCATTCAACTTACGTAAATTCAAATTATTAATTTAAAATAAAGCTTAGAAAGAAATCCAAAGCTCAGCAGTGAAGGTGAGTCATCCCATTGAGATGAATGGGATCCTGATGGCCTGGTATAAAATGCATGCAGCCCCTCAGTATGGGTGGCTGGGGACACTGTCATCTCCAGTGCCTCCCACGCTGTGTCTGCCCAATTGAATCCTCTGCTGTGCAGTGGCAGCACATCACAGGAAGGTCCAATTTCTGGTAACATCTTACATTCTGTGCCTCCCCCCCCATCCCCCAACTCTCTCCTTCTGATCCACCTCTGGTTTTCCCATTTTTGCCCCTTTTTCTATCCCCCCACCCTCCAGCCCCCCCATCACACATTTTCATCCCCCTCCCCCCCCCCCCAGTTTCCATCCACCTGCTCCCCACACATTTTATCCACAGGACCCCTCTCTCTTCCATCTGCTTGCATCTGCCTACCTCTTCCTAATGGTTCCCAGTATCACCTTCCTTGCTTATCAGATTCCTGGTAGCCTTTGTGTTCCTGCTTATTGCCCTCCTCCCAGCTGCTTCCACCTTCACCAACCCCTCCTCCCACTTGGATTTATCTGCCTTCCTTTTGTCTACCTCCACCTCTCATCTACCTGCCTCTGTCTCCCAACTCCACCCCTCCTACTCCCCTACCTGGATCCATCTGCCCATAACCCCTTCACCTCTTCTTGTCCACCAATCACCCACTGGCCCCTGTATCACCACTCCCCCTCTCCTCTTTATACTGGTTCTCTTCCCTCCCCACTCTCACTCCTGATGCAGCTTTGTGACCCGAAACGTTGACAATTCTTCCCCCCCCCCCCCCCCCCACCGATGCTGCTCAACCCACTGAGTTCCTCCAACAGATTGTTTGTTGCTGCAGATACCAGCATCTGCAGTCCCCTGTGTTTTCTTAGAAGGCAGTCACACTGCTGTCTAGGGCACCTGGGTTTTGGACAAGGTTTCATTGGATGGGACTTTCTAAGAGCTGTCACTCAAAGACTGGGGTACAAGGCCTACCATGCCATTTGTGATGCTTAAAGGGTGGCCTTAATTTGCGCTGCCTTCTCACAGCCCCAGGGACGCAGGTTCGATCCTGATCTCAGGTGCTGTCCGTGTAGAGTTCTCCCTGTAACCATGTGGGCCTCCTCCGGGTGCTCCAGTTCCCCCCCTACGTCCCAGGGACGTGCTAGTAGGTTAATTGGCCAATGTAAATTACCATTTAATGCAGGTACTGACAAAAGAATCAACAAGGGGAGTTGAAGGACACATGGAAAAGAAAAAATTACAGGGCCACAAGGAGAGAATGGGACTAATGGAAGTGCTCTGCTGGAAGTTAGCATGGACCCTAATAAATAAAACAAGCAGTGTGAGAATTGCTGCAATTATATTCATGTTGCACCTACATAAATCATTTTGTAGCTATGTAAGACTTTGGAGTATTATGTGTACTTCTGGTTGCCCCTTCACAGGAAGGAGATAGAGGCTTTGGAAAGGGTGCAGAAGAGGTTTACCATGATGCTGCCTGGATTAAGGGTATAAGATGTCAACAGAGGTTGGGTTGTTTTCTCTAGAGGGTCGGAGGGCTGAGGAGAGACCTGATAGAAGTGTATAAAATTATGAGATGCATAGATACGGTAGACAGTCAGAATCTTTTTCCTGGGTTAGAAATGTCGAATATTAGAGGAGATGCATTTATGGTGAGAGGGGGAAAGTTTAAGGGAGATGTGCGGGGCAAGTTTTTTTTACACAGAGAGCTGTGGGTGTCTGGAATGTGCTGCCAGGGGTGGTGGTGGGAACAGATACATAGCAGCATTTAAGAGGGTTTTAGATAGACACATGAATATGCAGAGACTGGAGGGATATAGATCATGTACAGGCAGAAGAGATTTAGTTTAATTTGGCATCGGGTTTGGCACAGACATGATGGGCCAAGGGCCTGTTCCTGTGCTGTACTGTGTTATGTACATGCTGGTTCAAGCACCTTCATCGCTCCCCTGTGAATTAAAAATGATAATTAGGTGGTGGAGGCCAGAGGGGAGAGGGAGAGGGGACAGGAGGCTCTGTGGCATTCCAGCCCGTTCAATTGTTTCAGCTGCATCGGCTGATTTAGAATGGCGGTGAAGCAGAAGGTGCTTCTCATTGATGTCCAGCATGTCTGCAGGCCTTCAGGTGGCGAGGACTGGTGGGCGATGGTCAGTGAGATGTGCCGCCGGCTGCAGCCAGTTGTCTAGAAGTACACCCTTGCCCTCTGGCAGATGGTCAGGGCTCAGAGAAATGGCACTAGCACCGCAGGGCTAGAGTCCGCTCCACACTGTGTGTGCAGGCTGTCGCTGACCCCGATCCAAATAGCTGCAACTCTTGATCCATCTCAGCGGGCACACACAGGCTTTCAGTGCTTCATGCTACTTTCCTTAAATTTGACAACATTTTCATTCCCTAGCCTCCAGCACTCTGTCCCAGGACTCGCACTTGAGTAATGGGTCCCTGTGGTAACCATGAATCGGAATCAGGTTTATTATCACTGACTTAAATGATGTGAAATTTGTTGTTTTGCAGCACAGTACAGTGCAAAGACATAAAATTACTATAAATTACAAAAGTAAATAAATAATGCAAAAAAAGGAATAACGAGGTAGCGTTCATGAGTTCATGGACCGTTCAGAAATCTGATGGCGGAGGGGAAGAAACTGTTCCTGAATCATTGAGTGTGGGTCTTCAGGCTCCTGTACTTCCTCCCCGATGGTAGAAATGAGAAGAGGGCATGTCATGGATGTTCTTGATCTTCTAAGTTCTATACTCTTGAGAATAAGGGGAGAAATTTAATTATGGGAAGAAGGGAGAGAAAAACAGAAAGGCCATGCCCCTACTGACGGCTGCAACATTCCCTGGTCTTACAACCTCCCAGCTTTCTGCTTTTCCCCAGTTCTAGCCTAATTTTTATCAGGAGACGCAAGAGACTGCAAATGCTGAGATCTGGAGCAAAGATCAAACTGCTGGAGGAATTCAGTAGGTCAGGCAGCATCTGTGGAGGCAGAGGGATGGTTGACATTTTAGGCCAAGAACCAGCATCAGGACCGTTTGAGCAAAACGGCCATGGCCCTGCTGTGCACTGTCTGTAATCACGCCTCTCACAGGCATTGAGGAGGTTCCAGGGCATAATCAGTTATCAAGGATGAGAAATATCCAGCATCCCTTGTTACTCTAAGATTAAAGCACTGTCACTTAGTAAGGCTAAGAAAGAACCCAGCCAATAAATGAATTGCTGAGATTTTCACTGCTATTAAAATAACCAGAGCAGTGTTCAACAATGAGTGCTGCTTCTGGCTCTTTAATTTAGACATCTGACCCCGTTATCCATCTGTTTTCACTAAAAAAAGAAACAGGCCTTTTGGCTTTAACGCATTAATCCCTTGTGGGAAGGGTTATCATTGTGCATGGTGCAGGAAATGAGCAAAGCCTCCAGACACTCTCAGGCTAACCAGGTTAAGGGCACCTTTAAATCAACACAGCCAGACAACTGAACGAAAAGCCATCCTAATAAGCTGTAACTAAGGAGTGGTGACCTGGTGTGTGTCAGCGCACTGTAAGATCCTATGGATGCTTGAGTGAACTTCATCCAACTTAGCACCACGGGGCTCCACAATCTGTTTTGGAAACACTCATAGAACAAGCAAATCCACCAAGCTAAAAATAACTTGCTAGCACACGGTGAGTGACGCACTGAGTAATTACTCATATGATTACTAACATTACTGGGCTTCTTTCTGCCATATCAGCTGCAATGATTGGGCTGCTAGAATTGGCCTCCACTGTAGTTGAGCTTGAATTATCCTAACCAATTCAGACATCTGTGATAAATGATCTATAATACTGTCCCTTCAGCTCTTTCCTGACCTTCCTCGGCTTCCCATTGCAGATACCCTGCCTCAATTGCTGGGACCATCCCAGCACATCTCCCATCCCCAGCACCCACTCCAGGTAACTTGGACTATTGAAGTTGCAGACACGAGACACTGCAGATGCTGGAAATCTGGAGCAACACACAAGATCTTGGAGGAACTCAGCGGGTCAGGGAGCATCTATAGAGGAAAATGGACAGTTGACATTTCGGGTCGAGACCCTTGATCAGGACTGGAAGTTGCACATGTGTGAGGCTGATCTGAGAAAAGAATGTAATAAAAAAAAGCAGAAAATGCTCAACTACACAACAGGTCAGGCAGCATCCGTGGAGAGAGAAACAAAGTAAATGGATTAGATTTACCTGGAACAAGCCAACTTTCCAGACTCACCGAAACACTGGGTTCCCCTTTCTGTATACAGTGGACTGGATGAGATGACTTTCTGGACCCAAGGGGTATCCGGCAAGATGGAGCGGGCTTTGAGTTCTGAGAAGGACCAAGGGATCCGATGCTGAGACCCTTCCCCCCCCCCCCCAATACTATTGACAGCCTTTGAGAAAGACATTGAAATATTATTAAAAATTAGCACCACAGAATCATGAAATGATTAAAGCACATAAGGAGACCATTTGGCCCCTCGAATCCACACTGTAATAGGAGTCCAGCTAGAAACATTCCCCCACCCTTGCCCCAGAGACCTGCAAATTCTTTCCCTTTGGATACTTAGCCAGCTCTCCACTGCCTCCACTGCAACAGCCAGGATTTCCCGGTGAACAGCCACTTCAATTCCACTTCCCATTCCCATACGGACATGTCTATCCATGGCCTCCTCTACTGCCACGTTGAGGCTGGATGCAGGTCGGAGGAACAACACCTTATATTCGGCCTTCGTAGTCTCCACCCTGACAGCATCAACACTGATTCCAACTACTTCTGTTCCAACCTCAGCTTCTCCAGTCTATCCACAGGACTTAAGCCTCTTATTCCTGGAATCGATGATAAGACTCTTTTGCATCCTGAAATACTTTACATCTTTCCTGATGTATGGTGTCGTGAATTGGACACCTTCCTCCAGTTTGTGCTAAACCAGTGATTTAGCAAAGTTCTTCATGACTTCCTTGCTCTTAAACTCAAAGCCTCCATTTATTAACACACATGAAAAGTGCTGGAGGAACTCAGCAGGTCAGGCAGCATCTATGGAGAGAAATAAACAGTCGACGTTTCCGGTCAAGACCCTTCATCAGGACTGGAAAGAAAGAGGGTAGAAGCCAGAATAAGCAGGTCAGGGGAGGGGGAGGAGCACACGCAGGCAGGTGATAGGTGAGTCCAGGCGAGAGGGGGAAGGTAGGAGGGTGGGGGAGGGGGAGAGATGTAAGAAGCTGAGAGGTGATAGGTGGAAGAGGCAAAGGGTTGAAGAAGAAGGAATCCGGTAGGAGAGGGCAGTGGTATTGGTATTGGTTTATTCTTGTCACTTGTGCCGAGGTCCAGTGAAAAGCTTGTCTTACAAACCGATCGTACAGGTCAATTCATTACACAGTGCAGTTACATTGAGTCAGTACAGAGTGCATTAATGTAGTACAGGTAAAAGCAGTAACAGTACAGAGTAAAGTGTCACAGCTACAGAGAAAGTGCAGTGCAATAAGGTGCGAGGTCACAACAAGATAGATCTTGAGGTCATAGTCCATCTCATTGTATAAGGGAACCGTTCAATAGTCTTATCAAGGTGGGGTAGAAGTTGTCCTTAAGCCTGGTGGTACGTGCCCTCAAGCTCCTGTATCTTCTACCCGATGGAGGAGGAGAGAAGAATGTCCCGGGTGGGTGGGGTCTTTGATTATGCTGGCTGCTACACCAAGACAATGAGAGGTAAAGACAGAGTCCAAGGAGGGGAGGCTGGTGTCTGTGATGCGCTGGGCTGTGTCCACAACTCTCTGCAGCTTCTTGCGGTCCTGGGCAAAGCAGTTGCCGTACCAAGCCGTGATACATCCAGATACTCTCTAGTAAAAGTTGTTGAGAGTCAAAGGGGACAAACCAAATTCTTTAACCTCCTGAGGAAGTAGAGGCGCTGGTGAGCTTTCTTGGCCGTGGCTTCTACGTGATTTGACCAGCATAGGCTATTGGTGATGTTCACTCCCAGGAACTTGAAGCTGTCAACCCTCTCAACCTCAGCACCATTGATGTAGACAGGTGCATGTACACCGCCCCCTTTCCTGAAGTCAATGACCAGCTCTTTTGTTTTGGAAGGAAGTGGGAATAGATGGGCAGGTCATGAGGAGGGGAAAGAGGAAGGGGAAGGGGGGCCACAGGAATGAGGGAAGACAAAGAGGAGGGGGAAGGAGGGAGAAGGGGAGGGGTTAGAAAAATCAATGTTGATGCCGTCAGGTTGGAGACTACCAAGGCGGAATATGAGGTGTTGTTCCTCCAACCTGCATCTGGCCTCAACATGGCAGTAGAGGAGGTTGTGGAGAGACACGTCGGTGTGGGAGTGGGATGTGGAATTGAAGTGGCTGGCCACCGGGAGATCCTTGCTTTTGCAGCAGACGGAGCAAAAGTGCTCGATGAAGCGGTCACCCAATTCTCTGGTGCCTCCACTTTTTAAGCCCAGGAGCCCATACGCTTCCTTACCCCTTTCTCAGCCTGCACTGCTAGTTTCCACCAACGGCACGTACACTACAAAATTCCGAGGGCACAGCCTCAGAATAAAGGGATTGTCCCTTCAAAATTGAGATGAGGAGGAACTTCTTCAGCCAGAGGGTTGTGAATCTGTGGAATTCGTTGCCACAGAGGGCTGTGCAGACCAAGTTATTGGGTGTACTTATTGGCAGAGATTGATGGCTTCTTGATTGCTAAGGGGAATAAGGGTTATGGGGATAAGCTGGAAGAACGGGGTTGAAAAAAATTCAGTCATGATCGAATTGCGGAGCAGATTCAATGGGCTGAATGGCCTAAGTCTGCTCCTGTACCTTATGGTCTTAAAATGCTAAAAAAAGAATTAAAGAGCACTAAGATAAATAGAATAATTCATATGCTTACTTGCACTTTCATTTTACCAAAGGGCCTTTACTAGGCTAGCTCTCCCGGTCCAACCCCTCAGCTCGGCAGCTGAGCTGGAAGGTGGGTCCAGCATTCGAACTATCCCATCAGATTTTTTTACTTAATTCTGAAACCTGTGTTTGGACAAATGCGTATAAACCAAGTGGAGTGGCTGACAGCCTGTTATTACCAACAGAGCAATGTTGAAAGCCATTGGGTCGATAAACTTTCATCACCACTGCTAATAATGGTTTTATCTCCAGAACTTATTTAATGAAATAACTAAAATGTAATTCCCCAGCTCTGATACTAGGATTTGAATTCATGACTGTGGAGTAGAAGTCCAGCAACATAATTGTTTCATGTGTCTAATTTCTTGTCAGTCCTACAATTCTCTGAACAATTGATCGAGAGTACTAGCTTAAATCAGGACATGCTAGAAATGCTCAGCTAGTCAGGCAGCATCTGTGAGGAGAGAAGCAGAGTTGACATTTCAGGCCAATGATCTGTCATCAGAACCATAAATGTTAAATTGGTTTCTATCTCCACTGACATTGCCTGACCTGCTGAGCATTTCCAGCAAGTTCTGTTATTTTAGATTTCCAGCACCTGCAATATTTTGCTTTTGTCGTTTATTGCTCATTTGTGAATCCTATAAACAGGGACCTATAAACCCTCTGTTCTTTCTTTTACAATATTTTATTAAATCCATGAAAAAAATACAGAGTACATGCATCAAAAAGAAAGTAAAAATACTACTAAATACATTGTAATAAGTCGTACTTAGGATTACAATACTGTAAATTAATAATCACATATAGTAGTTAGTTAATAAGGAAAGAAAAAATTGGAATATTTATTACAAAAAAATATCTACCCCCACTACCAAAACCCGAAGCTGTTAGGTAGAAGAAACAGCAAGGAAAACCTTAAAAGAAATGTAACAGTGTCAGCCAATATCTGCATTTTAGTCCCAAATCAGAGATTTTGAAAATAATTCAAAAAGGGTCCCCACAGGGTTTGAAAGTCTAGGTTAGATTCAAAAACTGAACACCGAATCTTCTCTAGATTCAAGTATGACATAGCATCCCGTAACCATTGAACATGCGTAGGCGGAGTAGCTTCCTACCATTTAAGCAATACTGCTCTCCTGGCTATAAGAGAAATAAAAGCCAGAATATGTAAATCAGAAGCCTTCAAAGTTATATCTTTTTCTCCAACAATCCCAAATAGTGCAGTCAAAGGATTTTTAAAATTTATTTAAAAGTACACAAAAAGTATGAATATACTCTGTCCAATATTTTTTAAGACTCTGACAAGTCCAAACATGTGAATTAAGGAAGTCACTCCGTTATTGCATTTATCACAGTAAGGAGATATATCAGAATAAAAACGGGATAGTTATCTTTAGACAAGTGAGCTCTATGGACCACTTTAAATTGAAGGAGAGAGTGACAAGCACATAATGATGAAGTATTAAACAACGTGAAAATTTCATTCCAAGTTTTCCTCGGAAATTGACATCTGCAAATCTTGTTCCCAAGCGTTTTTAATTTTATCTAGTGGCACGTTACTCATTCCTAGTAATCTGTCATAAATATTAGATATTGAGCCATCCTGAAAGGGTTCCAACTTAAAAATTACATCTAATAAATTCTTATCGGGACACAAAGGAAAAGAATGTAATTGAGATCGAAGAAAATCTCTAATTTGTAAATATCTAAAAAAAAATGAGTCTTTGGTAAATTATACTTGGTAGACAATTGTTCAAACGAAGAAAGATTTCCTCCAACAAACAGATCTTGAAAACAAGTAATACCTAATTTGTCCCACTCTTTAAAACTACATCAGTCATAGAAGGTTTAAAAAAGTAATTAGAGAAAATGGGACTGGACAAAGAAAACTCAATAAACCAAAATATTTTCTAAATTGTAACCAAATCCTGAAGGCATGTTTAACTACTAAATTATCTGTTAGTTTAATTAATGATAAAGGAAGTGGAGAACCAAGCAGAGAAATAATAGAAAAATTTTTAACAGAGTTAATTTCCGAAGAGACCCATACTGGACAAGCCTCTCGATTAATGTAATATAACCAAAACATAAAATTTCGTATAGTGACTGCCCAGTAATAAAATCTAAAATTAAGTAAGGCTAAACCTCCTCTTTTCCTCTGTTAAGCTTAGTTTATATGATTCATCCTCCTGAACCAATCTGTCCCTTTAAACACTTTGCTTGTTGTGATCTCAGTCCTTTCAATAGTTACAATATTCTCCTTGCATGCCGGTAACTAGAACTATACCTCATAGTTTCAATGCAGGTGCATAAAAGGGAGTAAGATTCTCTCATAACTCAGGCTGAAAATTAACCTGTTACATTTCAGGGATTTGCTTCGTTCATCACCCACACACATAGTTGCATAGGTCAGACCAGATTCCTTTGATCTTTTTGATCCTCATGAACGATGAGACATTGTTGCATTAATCTAGTGGCACAGATAGTAGAGCAGCTACCTCACAGCACCAAAGACCCAGGTTCAATCCTGATATCAGGTGTTTTCTGTGTAGGGTTTCCACGTTCTTCTGTAACCGTATGGGTTTCCTCCGGGTGCTCATGTTTCCATCCACATCCCAAAGACGTGTGGGCTGGTAGGTTAATTGCCAGCTGTAAAATGCCCTGAGTGTGTTGGTGAGTGGCGGAATCTGGGGGGTTTTTGTGAGAATGTAGGGAGAATAGAAAACTGGGACCACAAATGCCCTCGATGTTGCCTCCTGTACATCGGTAAGATCAAGTGCAGCCTGGTGACCCATTTGCAGAGCATCTGTGCTCTGTCCGCAGTGGCCATCGGAGCCCACAGTTGCATGCCATTTTAATTCCCATTCCCATTCCATTCCCACACCTACCTGTCCATCCTCGGCCTTTCACCAGGATGAAGCCCAACGCAAGCTGGAGCAACAAACACCTCCTACCTGAGTAGTCTACAACTCAGTGGCGTGAACATTGAATTCTCCAATTTCAGGTAACCCTCATCTGCAGTTCCCTCCCCAACTCTCTCACTCCTTCCAATACTGCTGCTATCCCTGTATTTTTGTCCCCTTTCCAACAGCCTCCCAACCCCCATCACCCATTTCCATCCCCCTCCCCTTCCCTCTCCCTGTTCCATCCACTACTACCCACACATTTCACCCACCGGCTCTTCTCCCTCCCCCATCTGGTCCTGGTTCCTTCTGCCATACACCTCTCCCCTAATGGTCCCCACTATCACTTTTCTTACTTATCAGATTCCAGCAGTGGTAGCCCTTGGTGTTCCCACTTATCACCCTCCAGCAGCTGTCGCCACCTTCACCCTCCCCACCCTTCTCCTTGCTCCATCTTCCTCCGTTTTTATGTCTGCCTCCATCTATCAAACTCCCAACCTCACCACCCCTCCATCTGCCCATCATCCTTCAACACCCCTCCCCTCCTCCTCAGTCCACCAATCACCTCTGGCCTCTGTTTCACCACTCCTCCTCTCCTCTTTATAATGGCTCTCTTCCCTCTCCACTCTCAGTCCTGATGCAGGGTCTTGACCTGAAACACCAGCAGTTCCTTTCCCCGCCACAGATGCTGCTCGACCCGCTGAGGTCCTCCAGCAAATTGTTTGTTGCTGGTGGAAAAAGGATAGGATTAATGTAGGAGTAGTGTAAATGGCTGGTTGGTGTGGACTCGGTGGGCAGATGGGCCTGTTTCCGTGCTGTAAGTCTCCAAGACTATGACTGTCAAAGGCTTTGCTTGTTGATACACATCCCCTTACCCCATTCAGTATAGTTCCTATGCAGCATATGTTCCAAAAGCACTGGTTCAATTCCTGGAGCTGAAAGAGGCTGCCGATTAGACTGAAATTGAAATATATTTATGTCATATATCAGCTCTGTTATAACAAATAATGCTTCTGCTATATTTATGATTCCCTTACACAACCTATTTCTCAGAGCATAGCTTTGCATTAGACTTTTTTCCATTACTTGTAAAGTGCAAGTAATTAGAGCATGTCAATTCCAGTTACTATGGTGACAGAAACAGATGTAAAGAGCTAATATAGAACCTAAATCCTATTCAATGGACTATCCTCCCACATGAAACAAAATACAAAAAGTAAGAAGAAGAGTCTGTGCACAGCATGTATGATAAAAGGACATCAAAACCGAGAGTGCCAAACAGGTGTTCTTCTGATTTCCCATTCATCTGCAATAGCTTCAGCATGGGATCAGTGGAAAGTCTGAAGAATGGCATTATGGTCATGTGCAGTATTCCTCTGGATTACTGTTGAGCTGTTGTTCCAATGACTGGTAGTAGAAATGCTACTATAGCAGATAAAGATGGTTGGTTTATAATCAATAAAATCTGCAAAGACATTAGCGTCTGTTGGGAGATTGTGGTTTGTGAAGAGGCCACTTCCCTTTTACACACATCCGCACACTCTGCGCTGAGACTTGTTTGTGCTGACTTTAGCTTTGTCTTCATCAGCCTGAAAGGTGCAGTCTGAAATTCTCACAGACGTTATTGATGGGACAGATCTTGGCAGACAGAGCAGAATACATAAAGAGTTGCAGATTGCGCTGCTCAGATCTTTTAGTTAACTACATGTTGTTCAGAAATTAGCTAAGTGCCGGAGGTAAGTGTACCAAGCTAAGGGAAGACCATCTTGCTACCTGTCTTCTTTATGATTGGATGAGTGAGTTATGGTGTGCATAGACATGATCGCTTGCTTTGAGGGTCTTCCCGACTCAAAAATTAACCAATCGGCAAGAAACATTGAGCAGAAACGAAGAGAAGGGGGAGGAAGAAAGAGAGAGAGAGAGAGAGAGAGGTAAACATGATCCCTGGCTTGGCTTACCTTGACCAGCGCAAGAAAATCACCAACCACTATGAGCTGCAGAGACTGAGCAGCTTGCTGCTTTTTATCCACCTTGTTCTATTTTATGGTCTATTTTATGTAATTGTATTCTGAAATTTATTAAAACTGTCACATCCCTCTGAACCAATGCAACCCACACTATCTACAGTCCAAATGTGTTGAAATGGAGTTACAATGTTGTACTGCGTAAGCCCCAGTGGGAAACTGTCCTACACAGGTATTGGTATTGGTTTATTATTGTCACTTGTACCAAGGTACAGTGAAAAACTTATCCTGCATACCGATCGTACAGGTCAATTCATTACACAGTGCAGTTACATTGGGTTAGTACAGGTGCATTGATGTAGTACAGGTAAAAACAATAACAGTACAGAGTAAAGTGTCACAGCTACAGATAAAGTGCAGTGCAATAAGGTAGAAGGTCACAACAAGGTAGATTGTGAGGTCAGAGTCCATCTCATTGTAATGTATGTCGCAAGGTCTGTGGAACTTGGGAGGAGGACACTCAGGGTATTGAGAGTATTAGTTTGTTTCCTTGGTCAGTGTCTGATACATTGCCCCACCCCCAGAACTTGTAGACTTTGTCTGTCTTGTATGACGTGAAATTTATTGTTTTACCAATGACAATAAACCTGATTCTGATTCTGATGTGATTGCAATTCCTCAATGTGTGCCAGTGTTAAAAAATTGTGGAATTTTGCATATTGTGGTGTCAAAGTAGGTGGATGGACTTTTTTTAATATTCATTTCTCAGGTTCTGGACCAGACGAGTAGACTCAACTTTTATTGCCTGTGGTGGTGGTGGTGGTGGTGGTAGTGGTGGTGAGCACTTTTGTGAACAGTTGTGAGTCTTTCTGGTGAAGATAGTTCTGTAGCGCTATTGGGGAGGAAATTCTAGGGTTTAGATCCAGCAACAATGGAAATATATTTCAAGTCAAGATAATCTGTAACTTGAGGGGAATTTGCAGGTTGAGATGTTCCCAGGCACCTGCTGCCCTTGTCCATCTTGGTGGTACAGGTTGGAGTTTGGAAGGTGCTCTCACGGTTGCCTGGGTGAATAACTGCACTACATTTGTAGTGGCATGCACTGCATCATTGTTGGAGGGAGTAAAAGTTGAGGATAACCATAAGTTATTGGTTGGCATTTTAGAACATAGAAATTGTTCAACGTCATAGAACATCGAACAGTACAGCAGAGGAACAGGCCCTTCAGCCCACGATGTTGTGCGGAAATAATTTAGCTAATGTCACCTAATTAAACTAGTTCTTTCTGCCTGCATATGGTCCATATCCCTCCATTCTCTGCATATTCATGTGTCTAAGAGCTTCTTAAATGCCTCTATCTGCCTCCGCCACCACCCCTGGCAGTGCATTCCAGGCACCCACCGCTCTCTGTGTAAAAAGACTTGCCCCAACATCTCCTTTGAACTTTCCCCCTCTCACCTTAAATGCCTGCCCTATAGTATTAGACATTTTGATCCCAGGAAAAAGATAACAGCTGTCTATTCTATCTGTGCCTCTCATAATTTTATAAACTTCTATCAGATCTCCCCTCAGCCTCTGCCACTCCAGAGAAAACAACCCAAGTTTTGTCCAACCTCTCTTATAGCACATGCCCTCTAATCTAGGCAGCATCCTGGTAAACCTCTTCTGCACCCTCTCCAAAGCCTCCACATCCTTCCCATAATGGGACAACCAGAACTGAATGCAATACTCCAGATGCGGCCTAACCAGAGTTTTGTAAAGCTGCAATGTAACTTCCTGATTCTTGAAACCCAAAGACTCAACTATAAAGGCAAGCATGCCATATGCCGTCTTTACCAGCCTATCAACTTATGCGGTCACTTCAGGGAGCTATGGACTTGGACCCCAAGATCCACTGTACATCAAAGATCCCTCTGTACATCAAAGATTGCTCGGTTCATCAAGGTGAGAGGGGAAATATTTAAAGGGGTCCTGAGAGTATATTTTCTGGGCTCTGTAGCCTTGAATCTATCAGAGTGGCTGAAAATTCATTCCACGAGTCTTAGAGTTGTTAAAGACACAGAGGAAGAGTACTTACCCCTTGAGTCTATGTCAGTTCCTCATGGAGCAACCTCTTCAGTCCTATTCTCCCACTCTTTTCCCTGCATCCCCGTAAATTATTCTATCTCAATTCCTTTTTGGAAGCCCCAATTGATTCTGTTTCAACCACCCCCACAAGCATCGAGTTCCAAATTATAACTACTCCCTGCGTAGGATATTCTTCCTCACAGTAGAGCTGTTAGAAATGCTACCTGGCAGCTCCAGCAACCAGGATTCAGTCCTCATCTCTGGTGCTGTCTGTGTGGAGTTTGCAAGCTTTCCCTGTGACCATGTGGGTTTCCTTCAAGTGTTCCTCCCGCATCCCAAAGATGTGCTGGTTTTTAGATTAGTTGGCCACTGTAAATTCTCCTAGTGTGTAGGAGAGTGATAGCATCTGGGGGTTAGTTGATATAAATGTGGGACAAATAAAATGGGATTAGTGTAGGATCCCATTGAATCATTAATGATCAAGACACATATTTAAAATATATAAAATTATGAGGGCATAGATAGGTGGATGGTCACAGGGCATTTCCCAGGCTAGGGGAGTCTAAAACTAGAGGGTTTAAAGTAAGAGAGAAAATATTTAAAGGGGACCCAAGGGCAAGTTTTCACACAAGAGGGTGATGGGGATATGGAACGAGCATCCAGAGCAAGTGATGGGGAGGGTACAGTTGCAATGCTTAAAAGACATTTGGATAGATACATGGATAGCAAATATTTAGAGGGATAGTGCCAAACACAGACAAATGGGACTAGTTCAGGTCGGCAACTTGATCGGCATGGATGGGTTGGGCCAAAGAGCCTGCTTCCATGCTCCACAACTTCATGACAATGACTTGGTGAGCTGAAAAAGCAAATTTTCACATGTCAGTGTAACAAACCTGATTCTATGATTCTACACCTCTAAGCAAAGGCCCCTTGTATCTTTTGAATTAAAATATTAAATCTTTGCCTTCTTGGTTTTCAAACCATCTACTGATAGGAAGTCCTCCCTCTGTTTACCACATCTAAACCTCCAATGATCCTGTTCACCTCAATCAAATTCTCAACCTGTTTGCTCCAACTCCAGCTTGGGTTACCTGAAATGGAAAATTCAATATTGGGTTGTAAACTACCAGGTGGAGTATGAGGTGTTGTTCTTTTAGTTTGCATTTGACCTTACACTGGAAATGAAGAAGGCCGAGGACAGACAGGTCCATGTGGGAGTGGGAAGGGGGAGTCAAAATGTCTTGCAATCAGGAGCTCAAGATAGTCATGGCAGACAGAGCGCAGGTGTTCTGCAAAACAGTCGCCTATTCTCCCCGTGGTCTCGAAGATGTGGAGGCTACATTGAGAGCACCGAATACAGTGGACAAGGTAGGAGAAGACTTTGATAAGGTGGCATATAAAAGGTTACTGAACAAGATGAGAATTTGGGGGACACAAGAGATTGCAAATGCTAGAATCTGGAGCAGGACACAAACAGCTGGAGGAAACCTTCAGCATTTTATGAGAGTTCAGGAGTTAGAGTAATGTATTGGTATAGATGGAGGATTGGTTAACTAGGGGAGAACAAAGAGTCGGTATAAATGGGCCGTTTTCAGAATAGTGATCAGTAACCAGTAGGTGGCCACAGCGGTCAGTGCTGGGGCCTCAACTATATACAATTTATGTGAATGACTTGGATGAAAGGATTGTGTGTACTATAGCCAAATTTGCTATGATACACAAAGGTAGGTGGGTCAGCAAGTTGTGAGAAGAACACAAAGAGCCTGCCAAGGGATATGGAAAAGTCAGGTGAGCTGGCAAGAAGCTGACATATCTAATGTAATTGTGGCTCAATGTTTTGGAGCGCATTTGGCATAGGCCCAGGTTGAATGTTTCAAAACTACAATTTGCTTCACCGCCGTTTTCTGTGTGAGTTTGTGTATTATATATGTGTGCTTGCGATCATGTATTGATGTACTTACACAGCATGTATTTGCATGTGTATATACATGTATGTGTGTGTGTGTGCAAACTCTGTTACCTCAAATCCAAATTATTATACAATTATCATTACTATAATTTCCTTCAATTGTAACATGCAGTTTAGTTTATGCTTTCAAATGTGTGTGTGTGTGTGTGTGTGTGTGTGTGTTTATACATATATGTGTATGCACGTGTTCAAGTGGTCTTATAGGTTTAAGGTGAGGCGCAAAAGGTTTAAAGAAGATCTGAGGCATAATTTTTTTACCCAGAGGATGGTTGCAATCTGAAATGCACTGAGGAGGTGGAGTAGGCAGGTAATCTCACAACAGCTAAGAAGTATCTTGATGAGTGCCTGAATCCCCAAGGCAGAGTAAGCTGTGGACCAAGTAAATTGGATAAAAAGTGCTGGTAGATAAGAACTTGATGCTCAGCATGTACATGGTGGGCCGAAGGGCCTATTTCTGTGCTGTATGACTCTATGATTCTATGACTCCTAAATACCTGCATGTGCCTGTGTTCTTTCATGTATATGGTATAGACATGTGTTTGCTGAGATTCATATGTATAGATCTGATTACATGTGTTAATTTGTATGCCGAGTCAAGTCAAATTGAGTTTATTATCATGTGCACAAGTACGGTAAGGTATAAGTACAATGAAGAGCTTGCTTGCAGCAGCATCACGGGCACAAGACAACATACATAATATAAATTATACATAAATTATACAAGACAGTGAAGAGAGAGAGCGAGCGAGAGAGAGAGAGAGAGAAAAGACTGTGCAAAAACAAGACATTAGTGCAAAAAATGACACAATTAGACAATTCCATGGTAGTGCAAGAGGTGCTCTGTAGTGTTCCTTTGCTGAGGTAGGGTTAGGGTTGTGCAGGTCAGTTCAAGAACCTGACGGTTGTAGGAAAGTCGCTGTTCCTGAACCTGGTGGTGTGGGACGTGTGAATGCATGTGTATGTGCCTTTGTGTCCATGTGTATGCATGTGTGTGCGTAACACTATTGAACAAATGTATCGACCACTGTGTTTGCTGATCATTAAAGGTCCTCCACTCCTGTCTTACAGGTTCACTACTTAATGGTGCTGTCCGCTAATTGGGCCTATGTGAAGGATGCCTGCAGGATGCAAAAGTATGAGGACATCAAATCAAAGGAGGAGCAGGAATTGCATGACATTCACTCCACCCGCTCAAAAGAGCGGCTAAATGCCTACACATAAAGAGCCCCTGCCCCCTCGCTCACACCAGTTACTGCTTTTGTGTCTGACTAAAGCTAAACAATTGACTCACAGCCCTTGTTACTGGTTCAGTAAGTTCCTATGCGACTCAACTATGTGTTTCTTTTTTAAAAAAAAGCAGCGATCAAAACTGCAAAAGCCATGTTGTTTGATAAAGGGTCAGCCCTCACCTCTCTCACACGCATTGAGGTTTTCATGCAAACGGATTTTGAAGCTTCTTGCTCTAACTGTTTTCTTTTAGGAAGACTTTGGTATTTGTAATTTTTCTTTTAACACTCCAAATTCAAGGAGAGAGATCTCTGTTGAAAATATCACTGTACACGCATTTCACATCAGTACTTATTTTAATGGAGATGATTGCCCATTTATTGCAAATGGGTTGCCAGTTAGGTTAAGGAAAGTAACTTGATACCAGCATGATGTTATTCATCATCTGTAGTTATTTCCAGTTTATATTTTTCCAAGATGATCTTCCAAAACAAGATATTTCTCGGATATACCTGCATTGATAAATTTCTGGATCTAATAATCATGTTCATACTGATTCTTTTTTGTATATTATCTAATTATAGATAGGTTCATTGATCAAACAGTTCAATATTAATCCTTAGTCCCTGGGATTATTTTAATTTGCTTTATTGATAATTAGTGACTCTCAGTGCATGATCAAAATCCATTATAAAAGACATATTGCGACGGGTACAGTTCCTTTTCAAGGCTGGCATTTCACGGGATTATTGGAAACCCTTTACTCCAGTCCTTTCCTCATCTCCTTTTCTGGTGCATTGGTTCACTTCCTGCTCCTGAAATAGAAAATTTCAACACCTGGGAAAGGATAAATAAAAGTCAAAAGGGTGTCCACACCAGAAATATTAATCTGCCTGTTCTCTTTTTGGGCAATTAAGTACTTCCAACCAGGACACTGTAATTAAATCAGAATGTGGACAACTGATGAGGACACCAAATAAATGAGGGGAGCAAATGCATGAGATTCACACCCCAAGTTCAAATGGCAACATATATAGAGTCCTTGTCATGGGGATCAATCCATTCTTTTATTATTGGATTTATCCCAATGACAAATTCCCATTTCTGATGATGTAGGATTCTGGGAGATTTCTGCCCATGACCCCTTGAAAGCAGGCCTTGGGCTTTTTTTTTGTGATGGATGAAAGTTTTGGGAAACATGCATGGAGCATCAAGAACTGAAAAGATGCACCTGGGAACTTGAGTGTTTAGCTGACTCTAAGAAAGCAAGTGCAACTCGTTTCATAGGAGCTTACTACTATAGGACACACTCGCACATTCCGTTTGTTTATAACTTTTTAACTAACTCTGCGAGGACCTTCCTCAAGCACTTCACACAAAATGGTGGGGTTGGGGGCAGGACATAACACTTTGGGTCTTTTACCTTTCATTTCAGTTCTGACAACAAATATCAGCATCGGATCAAACAGCCAAGCTTTTGAGAGTTTAATCAAATGGTCTCCACCAAGTGAAAGCAGTTTCACATGCAAAATATGTAAGAGGAGAAACTCAACTTTAGTTGCCATCACTAAATACGTAAAGCTGAGCTGACAGCTGGTACTCTTGCACATTAAACGCAAGTGACTGAAGTCGAATTTCTCCCCTTGTCACGTTTGGGGAAACAGCACAAAATCTTTTGCCGTGAACATATTCAAGCCACAAATGGCAAATGTTGGTGTTAAATATTTAGACGAGGGAGAAATGGAAAAAAAAAGCTACCTGTGAAATTTGTACTGTGAGAGTCATTGAGAGCGTTCTATCAATACTGAACCAAAATGGGTGTGTTGAATTTTATTCTGTATTGCCTATTGATACTGCTGTCTGTACGCAGTATGGTGTCTCCCTGAACCCGTAGCCTGAACAAAATCTCCATTGATGTTCTTTGGATGTAAAATCCTGGTCTGTTTTTCTTTTGGTCCAGCTCTTGGACCTATTGTGGACTATGGTGAGCTATTTCCTGATGTAAGTGCATTTCTAATGAAGTTAAGGGAATTGAGATCTGCTTTATACTGTAACAGTCACGCAACATTTGGTAATTTCTAAGCGTTTTATGTATTAGATAAGAACTTTGACGTAGCTGTTAATCGCGGCATGATTATACTCTAGGTATGGGGATAGCTTCTTGAGAGTTGATAGCGTTTATTTTAGCATTAGGCTGTCTTACTGTATTGTGTGCAGTATCATGGTGCTTATGCTAGCAGTATTATGCTGCGACTCTCATAGTATATTCTAATGTAGTGTTTGATTATTTTTGTGTGATATCTATAGGTTGTGTCGATTTAATCAATGTCCTTTTATTCGGATATGATGTCTTGTATTCAGTAATAATGCTATTGGCTTTCTGGTACTAGTCTTTGTATTTTCACAAAGAATGCTTCGTAGCAGGCTGTATAATTAATCTGTTTTTGTACATGAATGTGCCAACAGCTTGACAGTGGCTTTTTTTCTTTTGACTGTAGGAAGAAAATGCTTGCAATTTAATAAATAAAAAAATAAATTTGTGTACTTGTTCCTTTGGGGAGATTTTGCCTGTTTATTAATTGACCTCTCATCACTTCCCCTATCTGCTGAATGTTTACTTGTCTGGAGCAAATCTTCTAGCAATAAATTCTTCAACAGAATCAGAGACTGCTGGAAACACTCAGCAGGTCAGAGAGCATCTGTGGAGGGAGAAACAGAGTTCATGGTTCAGGTCAAAAACGATTTGTCAGAAGTTGGCTGCAAGTTATTGCTGAAGCCCTATGGAGCACAAGGCCTTCTAATCACATATTACCTGACCCAGCAGGATTTGAACTATCTCCATCACACAAATGATTCTGACATTCAAGAATTATTTTTTAAAAATCACTATTAAATTTTTTAAATTAAAATGTTTTCAAGATATTAAAGCATTTAAAAACACTAGATACAAATTATTAATTACATCTGTTAATTAGTCTAAACATGACAATTGTAAAAATCTACTCACTGCACGTATTTGTGACTGTGCATAAATGTACATATACATAGAACATAGAAACCTAGAAAACCTACAGCACAATACAGGCCCTTTGGCCCACAAAGTTGTGCCGAACATGCCCCTACCTTAGAAATATCTTGGCTTGTCCATAGCCCTCTATTTTTCTAAGCTCCATGTACCTATCCAAAAGTTTCTTAAATGACCCTATCGTATTCGCCTCCACCACCGTTGCCGGCAGCCCATTCCGCACACTCACCGCTTTTCGAGCAAAAAACTTACCCCTGACATCTCCTCTATACCTACTCCCCAGCACCTTAAACCTGTGTCTTCTTGTGGCAACCATTTCAGCCCTGGGAAAAAGCCTCTGACAATCCACACGATCAATGCCTCCTATCATCTTATACACCTCTTCAGGTCACCTCTCATCCTCCATTGCTCCGAGGAGAAAAGGCCAAATTCATTCAACCTGTTTTCATAGTATGTCTTCATGACTTTGTGCTTGTGCTTTTCCATGCATGTATAGGTATGTCTGTATGGTCATTCTTGAACACGTGGGTATGCATATACAATTGCATGTAAGTGTATATATACACATGTGGGCATATGTGTTATCTGCATGTCTATGTGTATGTTCCCACATTTATTACTGCTTGTGTGTATGAGCATACAAGTGTGTGTATCTGTATACATGTCTGTGGGAGACATGTTATTAAGGAGGTTAGTCCTAGGAATGGAATATCCAAACCTAACCCATCCATCAACATAGAAAAAGGACGCTTGCCTGCTTCATAAAAAGCAGGACAAATTCATTCTGCCAATTCTCGCTCCATCAGCATAATCAATAATAACTTGATGAAAGTTTTCATCAATAATGCTATTAAGCAGCTTTTAACAATAACTTTTTTTGATTTTGATTTATTTATTAGTCACATGTACATTGAAACACACAGTGAAATGCATCTTTTGTGTAGAGTGTTCTGGGGGGCAGCCCACAAGTGTCGCCACGCTTCCAGTGCCAACATAGAATGCCCACAACTTCCTAACCCATTCGTCTTTGGAATGTGAGAGGAAACCGGAGCACCCAGAGGAAACCCACACAGACATGGGGAGAACATACAAACTCCTTACAGACAGCGGCCGGAATTGAAACTGGGTCTTTGGCGCTGTAATAGCTTTACGCTAACCGCTACACCACTGTGCCTGCCCTCTGCTCACTGCTCACTGATGCCCGGTTTGGGTCCACTCAGTTCCAGACTTTGTTTTACACTTGGTGTAAATGTGCATCAACAAACTGCAACCGTGTTCAGCCAGAATAAATGCTCATTCATAGCTTCGTCCTGAAATCCCCATCGCACTGGGGCCAGACTCCAGTCAAATCAATTCTCACTCTACACGATATCAAGAACTGGTTGGGATCACTGGATACAACAATGACTGCAAGTCCAGACAACATCCTGGCTGTAGTACTGTAGACCTATGCTCCAGAAGTATGCTCCTTCTGTACCATCGACAAAAGGCATTGAAAATACTTGCCTCATCTACTCCGACAGCAAAAAATAGGCCTCTAGCCAAAAAATAAGCTGCTGGGGGAACTCAGTGGATCAGGAGGCATTTGTGGAGGCAAAGTGATAGTCGACATTTCAGGTCGAGACCCTGCACCAGTCCTGAAACGTTGACTATCCCTTCGCCCAACTCCAGGCTGGCGATGCTACGTGGGCTCTTCTCTTCCCCGTCACTGATTTCGCCACACCCTACCCATTCCCCCCGATCTCATGCCCAAGCACCACTATCAACCTGTCTCCCTCTTCTCCCTCTCTTCTCCTCATGCAGTGTCTCGACCTGAAATGTCAACCACTCCTTTGCCTCCCACAGATGTTGCCTGACCCACTGAGTTCCTCCGCTAGATTATGTGTTGGTCCACCTGCACTCTCCTGCGTCTCCACCTCTAGAATACAAACATTAAGAGAAAGATCAGCAGAAGTTGGGTTTCCTGCAGCAAGTAACTCACCTCCTGATATTCCAATACCTTTCCACCATTTGCAAGGCACCTTGATGAATAGAGCTCTCTGAAAGGTCTCAAAAAACATGACACAATCCAAGACAAAGAATCCTGCTTGACTGGCACCCCATCAACAATCCTAAAAATTCCACTGCCAGTGCGCAGTAGCTATGGTGTGTACCATCGACAAAAGGCATTGAAAATACTTACCTCGTCTACTGACAGCAACCCCCAAACCTGTGACTTCTATCATTAAGGAGGAGAAGGCCAGTAGATGCAATGGAACACCACTGCCTGCAGGGTCCTCTCCCAGTTGCACACTATCCTGACGAGTAAATATATCGCCAGTCCTGCACCATCATTGGGTCTAATCCCTCCCCAATGTCAGGCAGTGGTTCAAGAAGGTGGATCACCACCCCTTTCTCAAGGGCAATGAGGGATGCCTGAGAAATGCTGGCTTTGCCAATGATGTGCAGGTCCCAAAAATGAATTACATAAACAATGCCAGCATAGGATGTGAGCCCATTCACTTGGAGAATCAAAGGGAAAACACTTCAGTTGTTCAAATCATACCTTGTGCTGTTAATAATTTCTGTGTTATATGTTGGTATTAGTATTGGGTTATTATTGTCACTTGTACCGAGGCACAGTGAAAAGCTTGTCTTGCATACCGATCGTAAGGGTCAATTCATTACACAGTGCAGTTACATTGAATTAGTACAGAGTGCATTGAGGTATTACAGAAAAATAATAACAGTACAGAGAAAAGTGTCACAGCTACAGAGAAAGTGCAGTGCAATAAGGTGCAAGGTCACAACGAGGTGGATCGTGAGGTCAGAGTCCATCTAATTGTATAAGGGAACCATTCAATAGTCATCACAGTGGGGTAGAAGTTGTCCTTAAGCCTGGTGGTACATGCCCTCAGGCTCCTGTATCATCTACCTGATGGAATAGGGGAGAAGAGAGAATGACCTGGGTGGGTGGGGTCTGATTATGCTGGCTGCTTTGCCAAGGCAGCGAGAGGTAAAGACAGAGTCCAAGGAGGGGAGGCTGGTTCCTGTGATGCGCTGGGCTGTGTCCCCAACTCTCAGCAGTTTCTTGCGGACCTGGGCAGAGCAGTTGCCGTACCAAGCCATGATGCATCCAGATAGGATGCTTTCTATGGTGTATCAATAAAAGTTGGTGAGTGTCAAAGGGGACATACCGAATTTCTTTAGCCTGAGGAAGTAGAGGCGCTGGTGATCTTTCTTGGCCGTGGCATCTACGTGATTTGACCAGGACAGGCTATTGGTGATGTTCACTACCTTGAAGCTCTCAAGCCTCTTGACCTCAGCACCGTTGCTGTAGACAAGAGCCCTCTTTCCTGATGTCAATGACCAGCTCTTTTGTTTTAATTGATTTGGTATTTGTTTAAAAAAAGTTCATCATTTTGATTTTTTTAAATTATTTATGGCAATCTTTATTGTTTCATAATGTTTGTGACTATCCGAGACATTCAGAAAGTGGTTTGGCTCCTATTGTTGTGTGTTCTGGAGCGGGGTCTGAGATATGTGCCACCAGAGGCACAGTCAGCACCTCAGTTCCCTTCACCGTGAGAGCCCTGTGGGTGCAGATTCAGCACATCTGCCCTCCACATCCAGAAGATGGGCAGGAGCTGTGTGGGCAGTGAGTCTGGGCAGCGAGCTGAAGAAAACTCGATTTGGCCTGTTGGCTCCAACCAAGCCCTCTTCAAAGTCAAAGTCAACTTTATTGTCATATGCACAAGTACATGTATGCAAAAAGTGCAGTGAAAATCTTACTTGCAGCAGCATCACAGGCACATAACATCAGATACGTACACAATATTCACAAGAAAAACATAAACATGAATTATACAAGAAAGAACACAATAGAACAAAAAAAAGTCCACTGTAGTACAAAGTGGTCATCGAGTTGCTATACTGAGGTAGTGATTAGGGTTGTGCAGGCTGTTTCAAGAACCAAATGGTTGAAGGGAAGTTGCTGTTTTTGAACCTGGTGGTGTGGGACTTCAGGCTACTGTATCTCCTGCCCGATGGTAGCTGTGAGAAGATGGCATGGCCCGGATGGTGGGGATCTTTAATGAAAGATATTGTCTTCTTGAGGCAGCTCCTCGAGCAGATGCTACCGATGGTGGGGAGGGATGTGCCCATGATAGAACATAGAAATAGTACAGCACAGTACGGGCCCTTCGGCCCACGATGTTGTGCTAACCTATATAAACCTTATCCCCATTCAATCTATCCCCCTCCCTACTTCACTTTCCATAACCTTCTATTTTTCTTTCATCCATGTGCCTATCTCACAGTCTTTTAAATGACCCTATCATATCAGCCCCTAGCACCACCCGGCAGTGCACTCCAGGCACCCACCATTCTCTCTGTAAAAAACTTACCCCTGACATCTCCCCTGAACTTTCCTCCACAGACCTTAAATGGGTAACCTCTAGTATTGGCCACTGGCACCCTGGGGAAAAGATGCTGGCTGTCCACTCTGTCTATGCCTCTCATCATCTTTTCTACCTCTATCAAGTCTCCTCTCATCCTCCATTGCTCCAAAGAAAAAAGCCCTAACTCGCTCAACCTCTTCTCATAAGACTTGCTCTCCAATCCAGGCAGCATCCTTGTAAATCTCCTCTGAACCCTCTCCAAAGCTTCCACATTCTTCCCAGAATATGGTGACCAGAACCGAGTGTGGTATAACCAGAGTCTTACAAAGCTGCAAAATTACCTCTCGGCTCTTGAATTCAATCCCACGGCTAATGAAGGCCGGCACACCACACACCTTCTTAACCGCCCTATCTACTTGTGCGGCAACTTTGAGGGATCTATGTACTTGGAGCCCAAGGTCTCTCTGTTCCTACGTGCTGCTAAGAATCCTCCCATTAACCATGTAATATGCCTTCAAGTTCGTTCTTCAGAAGTGTATCACTGCACACTTCTCTGGATTGAACTCCATCTGCCACTTCTCCGCCCAGCACTGCATCCTGTCTAAATCCCATTGCAACCTATGACAACCTTCTTCACTATCTACTACACCACCAACCTTCGCGTCATCTGCAAACTTACCAACTCATCCTTCTACTTCGTCATCCAAGTCATTTATAAAAATCACAAACAGCAGGGGTCCCAGAACAGATCCCTGCAGAACACCACTAGTCACCGACCTCCAGGTCAAATATTCCCCTTCTACAACCACCCTCTGCCTTCTGTGGGCAAGACAATTTTGAATCCACACAGCCAATTTTCCATGGATGCCATACCTCATGACTTTCTGAATGACTCTACCATGGGAAACCCTGTCAAATGCCTTGCTAAAATCCATATATACCACATCCACCACACTACCTTCCTCAATTTGTCTTGTCGCTTCCTCAAAAAAATCTATTAGGCTCATGAGGCACGCCCTTCACAAAGCCATGTTGACTATCCCTAATAAGACTATGCTTCTCCAAATGCTCATAAATCCTGTCCCTAAGAATCCTCTCCAACAGTTTGCTGACCACTGATGTAGGACTCACTGGTCTATAATTCCCAGGATTATCCCTTTTAACTTTCTTGAATAATGGAACAACATTTGCCATCCTCCAATTCTCTGGTACCACTCTTGTGGCCAGGGGGAACTCAAAGATCATCATTAATGCTCCATATATCTCTTCCCTTGCTTCCCATAGTAACCTGAGGTGTATCCTTTCCGACCCTGGGGACTTATCTATCCTAATGCTTTTTAGTAGCTCCAACACTTGCTCTTTCTTAACCTCGATATGCTCCAACACATTGGCTGTTCTACGCTAACCTCACAATCGTCTGAGTCCCTCTCACTGGTGAACACTGATGCAAAATATTCATTTAGGACCTCCCCTACCTCCTTCACCTCCAGACACATTTTTCCCCCCTTAACCCTGAGCGGTCCTACCCTCACCCTAGTTATCCTCTTGTTCCTTACAAATGTGCAGAACACCTTCAGGTTTTCCTTAACCCTACTTGCCAAGGCCTTCTTATGTCCTCTTCTAGCTTTCCTAAGTCCCTTTTTAAGCTCCTTCCTGCCTACCTTATAACTCTCAAGATCCCGATCTGATTTTTGCTTCCTAAACCTTAAATATACTTCCTTTGACTAAACCTTCCACCTCTCTTGTTAACAATGGTTCCTTCACTCTGCCATCCTTTTCTTGTCTCAGCGGAACAATCCTGTCTAGAACCCCATATAAGTGGTCCCTAAACAATTTCCACATTTCTGTGGTACATTTACCAAAGAACATCTGTTCCCAGTTTACACTCCCAAGTTCTTGCCAAATACCATTGTAATTTGCCTTTTCCCAATTAAACACTTTGCCATAATGTCTGCTCCGATCTTTGTCCATGGCTAAGGTCAGGGAGTTGTGGTCACTATTACCGAAATACTCACCCACTGAGAGGTCTTTCACCTGACCAGGTTCATTGCCTAATACCAGATCCAGCATGGCCTCTCCTCTAGTCGTCCTGTCCACATACTGTGTCAGGAATCCTTCCTGTACAAACCTAACAAATTCTGCCCCACCTAAACCTTTTACACTAAGGAGGTGCCAATCAATATTAGGGAAGTTGAACTCACCCATGATAACAACCCTGTTATTTTTGCACCTTTCCAAAATCTGCCTACTCATCTGCTCCTCAGTATCCTGATGGCTACTTGGGGGCCTGTAGAATACTCCCAATAGAGTGATCGCTCCCTTTCTGTTTCTGACTTCCACCCACACTAACTCAATAGATGATCCTTCTATGATGTCCTCCTTTCCTACAGTTGTGATATTATCCCTGCTGTATTGGGCTGAGTCAAGTAGAATATTTATAGGCAATGGCAGAGAACCCCACATCCCACCAGTTTTGCTTGAGTCAGGTTAGTCATTGTTCTAACCTAACCCTACGCCCATTTGCTGAAATTATCTTTATTGGGAATACATTAAAATAAAACACATGAAAATAATACATAAAATAAGAACATCTAATTGCTTGTTAAAGGAAGGTCATTGTCTGGTTTTCTTCCACAATCCTTTTTGTCACAGATTACACTGATAATTAAGTTACTGACTAACCATCATAATTAATGTTCAATTAGGCCACAACACACCAGGCGTGACATAGGGAACTCTATTTGTGGGGAGCTTTGGGAACCAGAGGTTCAAACAGATCTGTTCCTTGCAAGCCTTCTACACTTAATACTAGTCTCAAATTATTCATAAACTTGTATCCCAAAGAGCTTCGTTCCTGACCTGTCAGTGGGACCTGATAAGATTCTCCTCAAGGCAAGTGCTGTCTGTAGGACTAATTATGCAGCAGAAACTCTAGAGGGAGTACAATAGCTGGGGAGAGTTGGCAATAGATGGATTTAACAAATTGTATTAGATTACGTGTGTAATCTGCCTTTCACCAAATTGTGTTAAAATCTGTAATAAACCTACGATCATTTACACAAGATTCTTTTGTAGCTGAAGCTATTTAGAGACAAATAGCATTTTCTTCTTTTGATTCTTTCAAGGGCTACATGGGAGGCAGGAATTACCAATTTTTATTACCCACTCAGAAATGCTGCAAAAAGAGCAGCATTTTTGGCCTTTGTAATCTATTCCCACAGTGCTGTTGGTAGGTAGGACTTCTCATCTCCCCTTGGAGCGGGACCTTTGAAAAGAGGTGAGTCTCTGTGCCTGAGCTTGTGAGTTTCATCTTGCAAGAGTCTAAACGAGGCACAATTGTAAATTGTTACCTGCTGATTGGCTTATTAACAGCAGCAAATAAAGTTAAGGCAAATATAAGTGGAGTGGACCAGTATTAGACTGGGGGAGCTGAGGTTTCTGTGAGAAGAGGGGGAAAGGTAAGTGTCTGGAAGGTTTCTTTTTACTTTGATTTGGTGTGCCCTTTAGTGCAGAGTAGTGAGAATGGCTCCAGGGTTAGTGGTGTGTTTGGCTTGTGAGATGTGGGAGTTCTGGGAGACATGTAGTCTCCCTGATAACCACATCTGCATGAGGTGCATCCAGCTGCAGCTCCTTACAGACCATGTTAGGGAACTGGAGCTGCAGCTGGATAATCTTTGACTCCTACGGGATACTGAGAAGTATGTAGACAAGAGCTACAGGGAGGCAGTCACTCTGAGGCTGCAGGAGGCAGGTAGCTGGCAAACTGTCAGGAGAAGGATGGAGAATAAGCAAGTAGTGCAGAGTACCCCTATGGCTGTTCCCCTCAATAACAGGTGTATAGCTTTAGATACTATTTGGGGGGGGGGGATGACCTACCAGGGGAAAGCAGCAGTGACCAGGTCCCTGGCACTGAGCCTGGTCATGTGGTGCAGAAGGGAAGGGGGGTGGGGGAAGGAAGGAGAGCAGTAATGATAGGTGATTCCATGGTGGGGGTGGGGGCAGACAGGAGATTCTGTGGATGTGAAAGAGACTCCTGGATGGTATGTTGCCTCCTGGGTGCCAGGGTCAGGGATGTCTTGGATCGGGTCTACAGCATTCTGAAGGGGGAGGGTGGACAGCCAGTGGGTGTGGTACATATTGGTACCAATGATATGGGTAGGAAAAGAGATGAGGCCCTGAAGAGGGAATATAGGGAGTTAAGTAGGAAGCTGAAAAGCAGGACTTCAAGGGTAGTAATCTTTGGATTGCTGCCTGTGCCATGTGCTAGTGAGGGTAAGAATAGGATGATCTAGCAGATGAATGTGTGGCTGAGAAATTGGTGCAGGGAACAGGGTTTCAGATTTGTTGATAATTGAGATCCTTTCTGGGGAAGGTACGACCTGTACAAAAGGGACAGATACACCTGAACTGGAGGGAGACCAATATTCTTGCCGGCTGGTTTGCTAGAGCTGTTGGGGAGGATTTAAACTGGTTTGGCAGGGAGGTGGGAACCAGAGTGATAGGTCAGAGCTTGGTTCATTTACTGTAAAGTAGATGCAGAGTGCAGAAAGACTGAGGAAGGATAGGCAGTTGAAAGGGCAAAATTGCAGTCAGTTGGATGGGCTGAAGTGTGTGTGTACTTTAATGTGAGAAGTATCAGGAACAAGGCTGATAAACTTAGTGTGGGTAAGTACATGGAACTATGACATGATAGCCATTACAGAGACTTGGGAACCAGTGTTCTTGGGGAAGTGCACAGTGGAAATGTGGAGGTTGTTTAAGGAATACTTGCGTGGGGCTCTGGATAGGTTTGCCCCATTGAGGCAGGGTAAGGATGGTAGAGTGGTTGACACGAGATGTAGAATATCTTGTCAAGAGAAAGAAAGAAACTTACCTGAGTTTTACAAAGCATGGATCGGGCAGGGCTCTGGAGAGAGAAAGTAGCCAGGACGGAGCTTAAGAATGGACTTAGGAAAGCTAGAAAGGGGTACAAAAGTCCTTGGCAAGCAGGATCAAGGAAAACCCCAAGGTGTTCTACATGTATGTGAAGAGCAAGAGGATGACGAGTGAGGGTAGGACTGATCAGAGGTAAGAGGAAACATGTGCCTGGAGTCAGAAGAGGTAGGGGAGGTCTTTAATGAATATTTTGCTTCAGTATTCACCAGAGAGACCTTGATATTTGTGAGGATGGTGTACGACAGGCTGATACGTTAGGGCATGTTGACATGAGGAAAGAGGATGTGCTGGAACTTCTGAAAAACATCAGGATAGATAAATCACGGGGCTAGATGGGATATATTCAAGGTTATTACAGGAAGCTAGGGAAGAGATTGCTGTGCCTTTGGTGGTCTTTACGTCCTCACTGGCCACAAGGCCACGAGAGTAGTGCCAGATGATTGGAGGGTGTCAAATGTTGTTCTTTCCTTTAAGAAAGGGAGTAGGGATAACCCTGGGAATTACAGACCAGTGAGTCTTTTTTCAGTGGTTGGCAAATGACTGGAGAAGATTCTTAGACAGGATTTATGGGCATTTGGAGAAGCATAAGCTGATTAGGGACAGTCAGCATAGCTTTGTGATGGGCAGGTTGTGCCTCATGAGCCTGACTGAATTCTTAGAGGATGTGACAAAGCACATTGATGAAGGTTGTATGAGCAGTGGATGTGGTGTACGTGGATTTTAGTAAGGTGTTTGATAAGGTTCCTCGTGGAAGGCTTATTCAGAAAGACAGGAGGCATGGGATCCAGGGAAACTTAGCTGTGTGGATTCAGAAATGGCTCACCCATAAAAGACAGGGTGGTGGTAGATGGAGTGTATTCTGTCTGGAGGTTGGTGACCAGTGGTGTTCCTCAGGGATCTCTTCTGGGACCCCTGCTCTGTGATTTTTTTTAATAAATGACTTGAATGAGTATGTGGAAGTGTGGGTCAGTAAGTTTGTTGATGATGCAATGGTGTTGTGGATTCCAACAGGATATTGATAGAATGCAGAGCTGGGCTGAGCAGTGGCAGATGGAGTTCAACCCGGATAAGTGAGAAGTGATGCATTGGGGAGATTGAATTCGATGGAAGAATACAAGTTTAATGGCAGGACTCCTAGCAGTGTGGAGGAACAGGGATCTTGGGGTCCATGTCCATAGATTCCTCAAGGTTGCTATGCAGGTCAATAAGGTTGTTAAGACATATAGAGTGTTGGCCTTCGTTAGTTGGGGTATTGAGTTCCAGAGCTGTGAGGTGATGTTGCAGCTCTATAGAGCTCTGGTCAGACCACACTTGGAGTATTGTGTTCAGTTCTGGTTGCCTCATCATAGGAAGGATGTGCATGCTTTAGAGAGTGCAGAGGAGATTTACCAGGATGCTGCCTGGATTGGAGAGCATGTCTTATGAGGATAGGTTGAGTGAGCTAGGGCTTTTCTCTTTGGAGAGGAGGAGGATGAGAGGTGACTTGAGAGGGGTGTACAAGATAAGAGGCATAGATCGAGTGGACAGTCAGACTTTTTCCCAGGGTGACAATGGCTAACATGAGGGGACATAATTTTGAAGTGATTGGAGGAAGGTATAAGAGGGATGTCAGGGGTAAGTGTTTTTGAGTGGTGGGTGTGTGGAATGCACTGCCTGCAGAGGTTATGGGGGCAGGTACTTTAGGGACATTTTTTAAAAAAAAACTCTTAGACACATGAATGATAGAGAAATGGGGGGGGTGGTGGCTATGTGGGAGGGAAGGGTTAGATGGATCTTAGAGCAGGATAAAATATCGGCACAACATTGTGGGCCGAAGGACCTGTACTGTGCTGTAGTGTTCTATGTAAGATGCCTGGCATCTAACCACCCACTCGATCACTGTATTCACCACTCTTCCAGTGGCAGAGCATTGACGTGCTGAGCCAAGAGGCTGAATGCCTTTGGCTTTACGCTCACAATGGACGCCACAAGGACCTTGTCCCCATCTCCTTGAGTGTGGAGCTGTGTCCCTGGGGGATAAGAAAGTAAGCGGACGTAGAGAGGATGTTTCCATTAGTAGAAGAGTCTAGGATCTGAGGGCATGGCCTCAGAATAAAGGGATGTCCCTTTAAAACTGAGATAAGGAGGAATTTCTTCAGCTAGAGGGTGATGAATCTGTGAAATTTGTTGCCTCAGAGAGCTGTGGAGGCCAAGACATTGGGTGTATTTAAGGCAGAGATTGATTAGTTCTTGATTAGTAAGTGGGGTAATGGTTATGGGAGAAGGCGGGAGAATGGAATTGAAAAAATAACCAGCCTCGATTAAATGGCAGAACAGACTCGATGGGCCGAATGGCCTAGTTCTGCTCCTATATCTTATAGTCTTATGGTTTATTTATTCTAATACTTTTAATTATTTGTTATTTTAATGTGTTCATTAATTTTTTTGATTATCAAAATCTATGTGAACAATTTTTAAGTATCTCCAGCTGTCAGACACATCAAAAATGGTTTCAAAGGCCTTTGACAACAGTGTTCTGGGAGCTGGGTCTCAGAATCTGATGGCTGAGGCCTGATCAAAGTCTACAGGCTGCCCTGCCTCAAGAGACAGCTCTTGGGTACACTTGGCCACAATCTGTATCCAGAACAATTTATTCCTGCTGTGTTGGTTTTGGGTGGCAAATTAAGGCAGTGGGCTGGATTCAGGTCAATCCAGCCCAATATAATTTATTCTTTTCAAATGTTTTATGAACTTTAAACAGAACATGGGGAATAAATTCCAACCCTGTTCTCTGATGTATACACATTAGTAAATCTGATACTGCTTGATTAACATTCCTAACATCATTTTGGGATTTTCCCTACCTTAAACCTAAATGATGTAATGACCTTTGAAAACATAGAATCCACATGACTCATCTCGCAACAGCTTCTTTTTCAGATATTATTGATCCAAAATAATTTTTAAAAGAAGTCCTAACATCAGGCCACATATTTACCAAGTATTGGAATTAACCTTTGCAGTGCTCTAATTCCTTGTGTTTAACTATGCCATGCTTTCAAATAAATGCAATGCTGATTTCATTCCTGGAGTGATGCACTGGAGATGTTATTGAAACCGGTCTGTATAAGATAACTAAGGTCAGTAGATGTAGCAGTGTCAGGTGACACATGCGTGCGTATGTGTGCTGTGGTTAATGTGGGGTATTTGTGTTGGTGTGGGTTTTGATCTTTACATGGTTTTATTCTTGAAATGGGTGTGTGTATGGATTTGGGGAAGAGTACGGATGTGAATAGGTCTCGGGCTGAGTAATAATTTTTCGATGCATAAATTTAGATTATATGATTGAAATGACCTCTCCAAGCCAATATATCAAACAATGCCATCAGTGCTACTGTTTCAAAGGATTTAATGTAAATTAAAATAAGATAAGATCTCTTTATTAGCCACATGTACATCGAAACACACAGTGAAATGCATCTTTTGCACAGAGTGTTCTGGGGGCAGCCCGCAAGTGTCTCCACGCTTCCGGCGCCAACATAGCATGCCCACAACTTCCTAACCTGTACGTCCTTGGAATGTGGGAGGAAACCGGAGCACCCGGAGGAAGCCCATGCAGTCACGGGGAGAACGTACAAACTCCTTACAGACAGCGACCAGAATTGAACCCAGGTCTCTGGCACTGTAAAGCATTATGCTAACCACTACACTACCGTGCCTTTCCAAGTCCAATTGATATTTTATCTATTCATCTTCCATGATTAGTGCATTACTGACTAGACCAGCATGTATTGCCCATTCCTCATTGCAGTTGGGAAGTTGGTAGTGAATCCCCTTCCTGAACTGCCACAGTCCTTCTGACGAAGGTACTCCCACTGCGATGTAGGGTAAAGAGATCCAGGAATTAGATCCAGTTACAGAGCAGGACCAAGGTTATATTTCCAAGTCAGTATGGGGTGCGACTTAGACAGGAAACTGCAGGCAGTGGCATTCCCATGAATCTGCTGTCCTTGTACATCTTAGTGGAAGAGTCATAGAGCCACACAGCATGGAAACAGGCCCTTCGCTCCAACTGGTCCATGCCGACCAAGACTCCCACCTAAGCTCGACCCATTTGCATGAGAGCTTGTGGGTTTGGGAGGTGCTGTTGGAGTAGCATTTTTTGATGGTGCACACTGCAGCCACTGTGCACCAGTGAAGAAGGCAATAAAAATGCTTAATGCTGTTGATGGGATGCCAATCAAGTGAGCTGCTTTGTCCTGAACGGTGTGTGCCACAGTATCAAATGTCTGAGAACAAGTTCAGAATCAGAATCAGGTTTATTATCACTGACATATGTCATGAAATTTGTTGCGGCAGCATTATAGTGCCAGCAGGAGTGTATGTTCATCTTGATTTCCACCAGCTTTGGCAGTTGAATTGGTAGGAGCCCAGTTACGCTGATTCTTATTTCAAATATTCAGGCACATTTGTTTTAACGCAGGGATAGAAATCATTGAAAAACCAAACACCCCAATCAGACACACTCCTGATTGGGCAAGTAACCCTGCCACTCAGACACCACAGTAAGCAGGTAAAGACATTATCAAGGTATTAGTAGAAATTTACAGAAACTGTTGCAGTATGTTTCTCAACATCAAGCCCTAATGATGTCATCTTAACAGTGTAAAAGATAAAGGAAATTGCCTTTCAACCAAAGGTCCACCTTACGGAAAAAACGGCAAGTGAAACCACAGTAAAAGTTCTAATATATATTCCTAAACATTTGTTTTCCTTCACTAAATATTAATGATCATGGAATCAAACTCACCCCTCCTGCTTGGTGACAGGGCTAACTTCCTCACAGTGCAGGGCGCATTGTTCATGTGCCACAGTTCCATTCAGGTAGTGTCTCTGCTCTGCTTTTGGACTCTGGACCATCTCACAAAACTCCTCCAGAAGCTTCAACTCCCCTAAGCCCCTGGACTCAACCAATGGCTTGATGTGCCCATTTAAATTCCTTTGAGGAGGGTCCATCTTCTGTGCAAGTTCCACCTCAATTTGGTTTTTGCTGTCCAGGTACATCATCTTTTTAATTGCGATCGACGTTTCTGAAAAGGAAAAAAATGAATGTCAGTCTCAACTTACTCATATATTGTCCAGTGAATCAAGATAAAAAGGCTTATTCAAAATAAGTAGAGATGAATGGAAACTTTGACTAGGTTAATGTCTGGCTAGCCACCAACAATTATCCCACTGACCCATCACACAAGACTGCTATCTCAGCCAAACGCCACCAACCCCCAATCCTTAACACATCCCCGGTCCTGTTCATATCAGGTCCTTGATATCTAGCTGGATTCAACCACCAAGGCTCAACATTAAAGCATTAGGCCCACAAGTAAAACAAACATTGGTGCATCGCCTATAATGCGTACAACAGTTTCTAGTTTCATACAGTTTACCGCAACAATGCTTTAAATATGACTACACTGACATCTTGTGGCAATAACAAGTATTGCTGCGATGAACTGTTCATAGAACGTAGAACAGTACAGCACAGGAACAGGCCCTTCAGTCCATGATCTCTGCGCCAAACATGATGCCAAATTAAACTAATTCCTTCTGCCTGCACATGATCCATATCCCTCCATTCCCTGCATAATACTGTGCCAATATAAAAGCTAGTTCCAGTTATTTCATCAATTCAAACCAAGAAATTGCGTTGCACCATATTTTTGCATCCAGTTTTAACTTTATCCAGCTCAGACCACACTGACGATTATTTCCAGGTGAAATCAAGCCAAGTGCAAAATTGAACCTGGCACTCCTTGCAACCATTCATGTCAACAGGTCTGATGTTTTCCTGATGTCAGGCGTGCAGCAAATGATGTCATTGTTCATGCAAGCCCCACTTTCACCCTTACCAACATAAATTGGAGAAAAAGGCTGCAACCTAAGACTGGAACTGTGTCTGCAGAACCAGGGGAGAATCATGCTACATTATTGCTTTTTTCATTGTTTAAAACAATGCTTCTGAAAACGGGAGACCTGACTGAGCAGTGTCAGAAGTGACAGCAGACTGCTCAAACACCTTCCAAGGTCCACAGATTGTGCTACAACTAATTGGTAAATTGGTTTATTATTGTCACGTGTACGGAAGTACAGTGAAAGACTTTGTTTTGCATGCCATCCATACAGATCATTTCACCGCATCAGTGCATTGAGGTAGTACAAGAGGAAAGCAATAACAGAATGCAGTATATACCGTTACAGAGAAAGTGTTGTGCAGGCAGACAATAAGGTGCAAGGCCATGACAACACAGGTTATGAGGTCAAGAGTCCACCTTATCATACATAAGGTCTGTTCAATAGTCTAATAACAGCAGGATAGAAGCTGTCCTTAAGTCTGATGGTACGTGCTTTCAGACTTTTGTATCTTCTGCCCAGTGGAAGGGCAGAGAAGAGAGAATGTCTGGGTGGGAGGCGTCTTTGATTAAACAGTACTAACCACGAACAATGTTTTTTTTACCCCAGTATTTAGCCATTGAGATCTTTGTTCAATGGTTGACTCAGTAGTGACATGGCCTCATTCCAATGTTGGAGGTGTTGTATGACCATGCCTAGTCATTCAAGTTATGCTAACAACCTTGCAACAGTAGGTAAAGAGCTCAAGAAAATAGGAGCAGAAGTAGGCCACCTGGTCCCTCAAGCCTGCCCCATCACTCAATATGATCATGGCTAATCTGCTCCAGGCCTGAACACCTCTTCTAGGCCAATTGTCCATAGCCCTCAAAGTCAAAGTCAAAAGTCACATGCACAAGAACATGTATGCACTGGTGAAATGAAAACTTACCTGCAGCAGCATCACAGGCACAAAGCATCATATAAGCAGCATTCACAAGAAAAATATAAACTAAACATAAATTATACACTATTTTTACAAGAACAAAACACAATTAGGAAAAAAGTTGATTTTTGTGTAAAATGATCAGAGTGGTCATAGTGTTGCTAAACTGTAGTGGTGATTAAGATTTTGCTGGTTGGTTCAAAAACCAAGTGGTTGAAGGGAAGTAGCTGTTCTTGAACCTGGTGGTGTGGGACTTCAAGCTTCTGTACATCCTGCCCGATGGTAGCTGTGAAAAGATGGCATGGCCCGGATGGTGGGGATCTTTGATGATTGCTCAGTCTTTCAAAAAATTATCTACCTCCTCTTTAAATGAAGTAGTCTCCACAACCCTCCAGGGTAGAGAATTCCTGAGATCCATCACTCTCTGGGAGAAGAAGTCCCTGTGCAGCTCAGTTTTAAATGACCATCCCCCTACCTTGAATGTTCTTTCATTCAAGACACTCCTGCTGGTGGAAATATCTCAAAATCTACACTGCCTTGTCCTTAGAATCTTAAATGTTTCAGTAATTTCATGCCTCATTCTTCTAAACTACAAAGATTAAAGATCCAAATTCTTTTGCTGCTCTTGAAAGGACAGCCCTCTCAACTGTCTAGACTGGTGATTTTTATCTGAATTGTCTCCAACGCCAGTATATCCTTTCTTAAATAACGGGAGCAAAACTGTACACAGTTCTTCAGGTCTCATCTTGTACAATTGCAACAATACTTCCCTATTTCTAAACTCCATCCCCCTTGAAATAAGAGCTAATATGCCATTTGCCAACTCCTTACTGCACCTGCCTGCTAATTTTTTGTGAATCATCCACGCGAACACCTAGATCCCCTGTACTTCACTCAACTGCTATCATTTCAATAATAGTCTGCCTTTCGATTCCTCTTATTGAAGTGCATGACCTTACACTTTCTCATATTAAACTCCTTCTGCCAAGTTTTCACCAATTCACTCAACCCATCTATATCACATCGCAAAGTCCAGATATCCTCATCACAAAATGCCCTCCCACCAATCTTCATGTCATTGGCATGACAGAGAGTGAGAAATTTTAGTTTGCAAGATCCTCATGACAATTGTCTCTGCATTTTGTCCCTTGTATTTGGTATTGGTATTGGTTTATTATTGTCACTTGTACCGAGGTACAGTGAAAAACTTGTCTTGCGTACCAATTGTACAGGTCAATTCATTACCCAGTGCAGTTACACTGAGTTAGTACAGAGTGCATTGAAGTAGGACAGGTAAAAACAGTAACAGTACAGAGTAAAATGTCACAGCTACAGAGAAAGTGCAGTGCAATAAGGTGCAAGGTCACAACAAGGTAGATCGTAAGGTCAGAGTCCATCTCATTGTATAAGGGAACCATTCAATAGTCTTATCACAGTGGGATAGAAGCTGTCCTTAAGCCTGGTGTTACGTGCCCTCAGACTCCTGTATCTTCTACCTGATGGAAGAGGAGAGAAGAGAGAATGACCCGGGTGGGTGAGGTCTTTGGCCTGGTGGTACGTGCCCTCAGACTCCTGTATCTTCTACCTGATGGAAGAGGAGAGAAGAGAGAATGACCCGGGTGGGTGAGGTCTTTGATTATGTTGACTGCTTCACCAAGGCAGTGAAAGGTAAAGACAGAGTCCAAGGAGGGGAAGCTGGTTTCCTTTTCATGCTGGGCTGTGTCCACAACTCTCTGCAGTTTCTTGCGGTCCTGTGCAGAGCAGTTGCCTTACCAAGCCATGATGCATCCAGATAGGATGCATCCAGATTTTGTGTGGCCAGTGTCTGTCTTGCTGCTTAGCTGTGAGTTGAGATATGGATGCCAAACAGGGGCAGCCGCATGGCAGCCGCCTTTATCTTCCTGCTCATTTTGATCCTGCTGCTCTTTAGGTCTCTCCTCAAGGGCCCTACACTTGCGTCTCCTTGTTTCACTTCCTCTGGCATCAGCTGCTGCCTATGGAATTCCAGAAGGTTCAACATGTGGCACACAAGGTTGAAGTCTTCACGTCCACTTGACATATACTGCAGGGCACCCTTGGACTGATGCATTTATTTTAGTAACATGGAGGAGGGGCAGAGTGTAAGATATCCTTTGTAGCTATGTGGGTTGTTGCTGGAGTGAAAGGTGGGGCTACTCAGTGCTGAGATGTAAGACCAGGAGTATCCCCTGGCCAGCACTGTGAATACAGGCCTCCACTGGGGTCTAGTAGCAGCTGCTTCATGTGTTGACAAGCTGCCCAGATTCTACAGTCTCTCTCATCACCACTGAATTTGTTACTACAGAGAAACCTCTAAACTTGGGAGGATTGTACTGTCAAAGATAGAGGTGTACAAGATGATAAGAGGCATAGATCAAGTGTACAGTCAGAGACTTTTTCCCGGGGTGAATATGGCTAACATGAGGGAGCATAATTTTAAGGTGATTGGAGGAAGGTATAAGCGGGATGTCGGGGGTAAGTTTTTTTTACACAGCGAGTGGTGGGTGCATGGAACACACTGCCGGCAGAGGTTGTGGGGGCATATACATTAGGGACATTTAACAGACTCTTAGATAGCCAAATGAATGATAGAAGAATGGAGGGCTATGTGGGAGGGAAGGGTTAGATGGATCATAGAGCAGGATAAAATGGGCTGAACATAGAACAGTACATCACAGAACAGGCCCTTCAGCCCACAATGTTGTGCCGACATAGCTATTCCCTCCTACCTACAGATTGCCCATATCCCTCCATTTTCCTCTCATTCATGTGCCCATCCAAGCCCCTCTTAAAAGCCCCCAGTGAATTTGCCTCCACCACCCTATCAGGCAACGCATTCCAGGCATCCACCGCTCTCTCAGTAAAAAAACTTACCCCTCACGTCTCTTCTGAACCTACCCCCTCACCTTAAATGTATGCCCTCTGAAAAGCCTGTACTGTGCTGTAATGTTCTATGTTCTATGTTCTAAAGAAAGAGGGAAACTGCAGCTTCCATCATATACAACATGAAGTGATGAACATTGCCATATTAAGCCATGGAGCAGGTGCCACCAGTCCTCAGCAATGGCCTCACTCTCCATACCAGCCAGAGTGCTGACCCGAGCCCCAGACCTCAGTGTAAAGCAGCCACACTGCTAACCCTAGCCAAACCAGTACCAGTCATCACAGGCAGCCAATGCATATTACTTCTCTGGTACACATCACACTTAGCTACGCGTGGTGATGAGACCCCTGTTTCATTGCTGTGGAAGCACCAACAGAGGGTAAGGTTTCTGGCACAGGGGCAATGCAGCCTGAGTAGATGTATTTTTTTAAATACAAAGGGGGGTTGCGAGATATGGCCCCAAGAGAGTTTGGACTCCAGGACCAAGAGCACTATAAAAAATCAATGTTCTACAGGTTGACGCTAAGCAGACTACTGGTGTAGATCGATAAGGGCAGGAGATGTTGGAAATACTCAACAAAATAGATCGCACCCAGGGAAAGGACCAGAATTAATGTTGCAGGTTGAAGACCTTTCATCAGAATTAGGATTGTCAAAGATAAAGTAAGTTTTAAGATGCAGACAATGGTGAAGAGATTGCTTGTGTGGGAAATCGATTATCTTCAGAGAGACAAAAACCAATTTTATAAATGAACTGACAATGGCAGATGGATTTCAACATGAGAATTCTACATGGCTAAAAAGAAAATAAATGAATTAATTGCATGAAAAGATGTACATTGGCAGACAGTGAAGTGAAAATGGGACATTAGTGATTATCAATCATACCTTAAAAGCATCTAGTCAGTGGAAAGCAAATGCCACTAATATGAGGCAGGCACTGGGAGAGCATTGAGAAATGAATGGTCACACCTCATTGGGCTGGTGCCAGGTCTCGGGGTGGGCACGTACAGAAAGAGTTGTAGAGGTGAGAAAGGAGGTATCGGCCAGACATATGCGAAGAAAGTTAAGGAAATGGAAAAGGTAAGTCTGGACGAGACAGAGCACTTTGGTATAAATCCAGATTTTGTGCTTAAGTCTCCAGAATATTGTATTGGTATTGGTTTATTATTGTCACTTGTACCAAGGTACAGTGAAAAACTTGTCTTGCATACCGATCGTACAGGTCAATTCATTACACAGTGCAGTTTGTTACGACTCAGTGAAAGTCCCTTTAAGATAGAGAGTGTGTGTGTATGTGTGTGTGGGGCGTGCTTACGTCAATAGAAGATAAAGGACGTAATGACGTTGTTGAAGAAGTCAGAAGGAGAAGAAGGAGAGAGAGAGAGAAGGGAGAGAGACACCAGCCTGCTTGTTTTCTCTATCGATGGATGAGAAACAATAACTGTGTCTGCCATAGAAATCCATGTATGGAAGTTGGAAGTAATCCGGTGGAGTTCACTTTGTTGCTGACCTGTAGAAGGAAACAGGTATTTGTGTGTGGACGACCACGATTCGGATGCTTTTCGGGTGAGTAAGTCACTACCGAGTAAACACTGGAGTGTCGTTTGGGTTCCATCGTGGAACATTTGGATTTCATATTTACTCTCTCTATGTTTCTCTACGTCTACATCTTATCTTCAGACAACGGTGGTTGTTGAAGAAGCCCTTGCTCATGTTTCACCTTATGGCTTGCGGAACTGAACTTTAAGAACCATTCCGGAACTGGAAGTTTTGGACTTTGCCACACACACACACGAAGAGTTTAGTTTTGGGGTTAACGTTCGAGGTTTAACATTTTTGAATTCTAACATACTAACATTTTTACTTTTATTTTACGTATTATCATAAGTAGTGATTAATAAAATAGTTTTTAACACTGAATCATGCTCAGTGTGTTTCTTTTGTTGCTGGTTCGTGACAAGTTACATTGAGTTAGTACAGAGTGCATTGAGGTAGTACAGGTAAAAACAATAACAGTACAGAGTAAAGTGTCACAGCTACAGAGGAAGTGCAGTGCAGATAGACAATAAGCAGCAAGGTCACAATGAGGTAGATTGTGATGTCGGAGTCCATCTCATCGTATAAGGGAACCGTTCAATAGTCTTATCACAGTAGGATAGAAGCTGTCCTTAAGCCTGGTGGTACATGCCCTCAGGCTCCTGTATCTTCTACCTGTTGGGAGAGGAGAGAAGTGAGAATGACCCGGGTGGGATTAGGGCTTGAACCCTCTTTCTGGGTCAACTGACGAGCAGATGAAGAGGTCTCGTGAGACTGTAAAACTTACTTTTACTTCTCAGTTATTTGTCTGAGCAGTTACAATAGGCTGCAATACCAGAAAGCCAAAGAATTCAGCCAGAAATATTCTTTACTCTGAGTGCAATTAATCAGCTGCTCGCTTCAGGCTGGGGAAAATAAAGTGAGAAAATGGAGCTGTTATCAAAGACTAAAAACATCTGGTTCATGTTCCACAGATGCTACCTGATCTGCTGAGTATTTCTTGGTTTTATTTCAGATTTCCAGTATCTGCATTTTTTTTATTTCCAATTTCATCTAGCCTCTTCAAATAGATTTTAAAGATCATTTGGCATCAGTCAAAGGAAAGAAGAGACACTTTTCAACAGCCCTGCTCAAATTTATCTCTTGATCTCTCACAAAAATAAACAACAGAATAGTTAATTATTTAACGTTTTGTGTTGTGCTGTAAGAAAATGAGTTGCTGTATAACAAAGGGTTAGACTTGAGAAAAAGGAATTAAAATGGCTTTGAAGTACTTCAGGATATCCAAAGAAGCAATATTAATGCAATATTTTGTATCATATATTATTTGTAATTCCATCTCATGAATAATATCTAGGTGTGACTCCAATTTCACAATATATAGTTACTGACAACCAGCATTTGACATTAAGTCCAGTTTATCTGCAAAATAGGAAAAGCATCAGAAAATGCTGGAAACACTCAGCAGGTCAGGCAGCATCTGTGGGAAGACAAACAGAGCTGAGATAATGCTATAGATCAAAGATTGTTTGTCAGAACTGGAAAAAAGAGAGAACTCTGTGAACTCTGTTTCGCTTTCCACAAAGGCTGCCTGACCTGCTGAGTATTACAAGCAATTTCTATTTTTATTTCAGATTTCCAGCATCTGCAGGTTTTGATTTTCAGAAAAATCATCAGGCTCGTTGATTTGGAGTGATTATGAATAGATCAAATTCCATACTAATTAAGTGGCTTTCTAGATTTTACTAGTAGTTAAGGCACAATTTGATCCATGGAAACTGTTCATAATAGACAATAGACAATAGACAATAGGAGCAGAAGTAGACCATTCGGCCCTTCAAGTCTGCACCGCCATTTTGAGATCATGGCTGATCCTCAACAATCAATATCCTGTTCCTGCCTTGTCCCCATATCCCTTGATTCCCCTATCTATAAGAAACCTATCTAGCTCCTTCTTGAAAGTGCCCAGAGAATTGGCCTCCACTGCCCTCTGAGGCAGTGCATTCCACAAATTCACAACCCTCTGGGAGAAGAAGTTTTTCCTCACCTCTGTCCTAAATGGCCTAGCCCTTATTCTTAAATCATGCCCCCTGGTCCTGGACTTCCCCAACATCTGAAACATATTTCCTGTCTCTATCTTGTCTAATCCTGTCTGTTTCAATCAGATCCCCTCTCAATCTTCTCAATTCCAGCATGTACAATCCCAGTCTCTCCAACCTCTCAGCATAAGACAGTCCCGACAGCCCCGGAATTAACCTTGTAAACCTACGCTGTACGCCCTCTATAGCCAGGATATCCTTCCTTAACCCTGGAGACCAAAACTGTACACAATACTCCAGGAGTGGTCTCACCAGGGCCCTGTACAAATGCAAAAGAATCTCTTTGCTTTTGTACTCAATTCCTCTTGTAATACAGGCCAACATTCCATTAGCCTTCATCACTGCCTGCTGCACTTGCTCATTCACTTTCAGTGACTGATGAACAAGGACTCCTAGATCCCTTTGTATTTCCCCCTTACCTAACCCCACACCATTCAGATAATAATCCGCCTTCCTGTTCCTGCTCCCAAAGTGGATAACCTCACACTTATCCACATTAAACTTCATCTGCCAAGTATCTTCCCACTTACCCAACCTATCCAAATCACCTTGAATTCTCCTAACTTCCTCTACACGTCGCACTGCCACCCAACTTTGTATCATCAGCAAACTTGCTAATGTTATTCACAATGCCTTCATCTAAATCATCAACATAGATCGTAAACAGCTGCAGTCCCAGCACCGAGCCCTGTGGCACCCCACTAGTCACGGCCTGCCATTCTGAGAAACATCCATTCACCCCTACCCTTTGTTTCCTATCCGCCAACCAGTTTTCTATCCATGTTAATACCCGCCCCCCAATTCCATGAGCCCTAATTTTACCCACCAATCTCCTGTGCAGCACTTTATCAAATGCCTTCTGAAAGTCGAGGTATACAACATCCACTGAATCTCCCTTGTCTATTTTCCTGGTCACATCCTCAAAAAACTCCAGTAGATTAGTCAAGCATGATTTGCCCTTGGTAAATCTATGTTGACTCGACCCAATCCTATCATTGCTATCCAAATATGCCGCTATTTCATCCTTCATAATGGACTCTAACATCTTCGCCACCAGAGATGTTAGGCTAATTGGACGATAGTTCCCCATTTTCTCCCTCCCTCCTTTCTTAAAAAGTGGGATAACATTAGCCATTCTCCAATCCTCAGGAACTGTCCCCGAATCTAAGGACATCGGAAAATGATCACCAATGCATCCACAATTTCTAGATCCACCTCCTTTAGTACCCTGGGATGCAGACCATCTGGACCTGGGGATTTGTTAGTCTTCAGCCCCATTAGTCTACCCATCACCATTTCTTTCCTAATGTCAATCCACTTCAGTTCCTCTGTCACCCCCTGCCTTTTGTCCATCCTTACTTCTGGGAGATTTCTTACGTCTTCCCCGGTGAAGACAGATCCAAAGTACTTATTAAATTCGACTGCCATCTCCCTGTTTCCCGTAATAATTTCACCCGATTTGGTCTTCAAGGGCCCAACATTGTTCCTAACTAACTTCTTTCCCTTCACATACCTAAAAAAACTTTTGCTATCCTCCTTAATATGCCTGGCTAGCTTGCCTTCGTACCTCATATTTTCTTCCCGAATTACCTTTTCAGTTAAATTCTGCTGCACCTTAAAAAATTCCCAATCTTCTATCTTCCCACCAGCTTGGCTCTGCCATACTTCTTCCTTTTTAACACAATGCTATCTTTGACTGCCTTTGTCAGCCACGGTGGCCCCTTCCCCCTCTTTGAGTCTTGCCTTCTCTGGGGAATAAACTGATCCTGCACCTTGTGCATTATTCCCAAGAATACCTGCCATTGCTGTTCCCCTGACAATTCTCCTCGGATGCCCGCCCAGTCAACTTTAGCCGTCTCCACCCTCATGGCTCCATAGTCTCCTTTGTTCAACTGCAAAATTGACCCTTATGATTTGCCCTTTTCCCTCTCCAATTGCAGATAAAAACTTATCATGCTATGGTCACTACCTCCCAATGGTTCCTTTACTTCGAGTTCTCTTATCAAATCCTGCTCATTACACATCACTAAATCCAGAATAGCCCTCTTCCTGGTCAGCTTTCATACCAGCTGCTCCAAGAATGCATCCCGGAGGCACTCTATAAACTCCCTTTCCTGGGTCCAGTACCAGCTTGATTTTCCCAGTCCACTTGCATATTGAAATCCCCCATAATTACTGTGACATTACCCTTGCCACATGCCAACATTAACTCACTATCCAGCTTGCACCCAATATCCATGCCACCGTTCGGAGGCCTGTAGATAACACCCATTAGGGTCTTTTTGCCCTTACAGTTCCTCAGTTCCATCCACACTGACTCTACTTCTCCTGATTCAATGTCCCCCCTTGCAAGGGACTGAATCTCATTCCTCACCAACAGAGCCACCCCACCCCTCTGCCCACCTTCCTGTCCTTACAATAGCATGTGTACCCTTGAAAATTCATTTCCCAGGTCTGATCTCCCTGCAGCCATGTCTCCGTTATCCCAACAACATCATACTTACCCATTCGTATCTGAGCTTCAAGCTCGCCTACCTTATTCCTGACACTCGGTGCATTCAGATATAGGATTTAGAACCCATTTCCCCTCTCTCCATTCGTATTAATGTTCCAAAATTGTGTAGTTCCTACCTGTCCTCTACCCTCCATCTCGCTATCCTCTCTCTCATTCTGGATCCCCTCCCCCTGCAAATTTAGTTTAAACCCCCCCCTCGAGCAGCATTAGCAAACCTTCCTGCAAGAATGTCAGTACCCCTCCAGTTCAGGTGTAAACCGTCCCGTTGGACAGATCCCATCTTCCCTGGAACAAATCCCAATTATCCATAAACCTGAAGCCCTCCCTCTCGCACCATCCCCTCAGCCACGTATTAATCTGCCTAATCTTCCTATTCCTCTCCTCACTCGCATGTGGCACAGGTAACAATGTATTTGTATTATATGTTCTGCACAGCTTTGTGGGCCGAAGGGCCTGAATTGTGCTGTAGTTGTTCTATGTTCTATGTTCTATATATTCACCATCTCATCAACCCTCTGAGATCTTTTGATTAGAGAATCCCCATACTTCATCACTCCACCATGATTTCTTCTGTCAAGTCCCTAAGCTCTGGAATTCCCCCTCAAATCTCTCATCCTCTCTTTCTTCTTCTAAGACCCCCTTTAAAACCTACCATTTTAACCAAGCTTTTTGTCAGGTGTCCTAACATCTCCTTGAGGCTTGATGTCAAATTTCATTTTATAACACTCATGAAGTACCTTGGGTTATTTTGCTATATAACTGCTCAGTCTCACCTGACAATTGCAGTCAAGGAGCAACAAACAATAGGAACTCAGCGGGTCGAGCAGCATCTGTCGGGGGAAAGGAATTGTTGACATTTCGGTTCGAAGCCCTGCGTCAGGACTAAGTGAGGAGAGGCGAGATGGCCAGTATAAAGGGGAGAGGTGAGACAGAAATCCAAGGTGATTGGTGGACTGAGGAGGGGTGTACGATGCCAGGCAGGTTGCGCTGGGGAGGTGAGGGGGAGCCTAATTGCATTTAAGGCCCACTCTTAGTTGGAGCAGATCTCCAACCTACTGCTAGGAAGCGAGTTCTCAGCACATCCAACAGCTAGCCACTACCTGCAGAGTTCTACCATGAAACATATTATCCAGATTAACAGGGCTTATTTCCTGTCAGCACCACTGCTCGTACTGTGGCTCAGTAATCTTTGCACCAGGTTTTGTTTAATCTTATAGCTTTACTGTAATTGGAGGATTTGAGCAATCTTTCTGGAGGTTTCTAATTAGAATCTCATGGGAAAGCTTTTAATCAATTCTAGCTAACTTTAGTAGCGAGCAGAAAGAATGACAAAGATCAACACAAGGTTCTAATTGACAAGTTGAAAAGAAATTTCCGTTCTTTCACAGAAAAAGCCTTAAATGCTCGTGCATTTTCTTACATAGATTGCAGAGTTCATATGGGGGCGGGGGGGGGGTGCGGCAGGGTGTGACAAGATATTGCCTTCTTGTCCATAAGGAAATGGGAGGTTGCTCAATATGATCACTTTGCACTACAATAGATCTTTTTTTGTTCTAATTATGCTCTTTCTTGTAAAAATTGTGTATAATTTATGTTTAATTTACATTTTTCTTATGAATATTGTGTATCTGTTGCTATGTGCCTGTGATGCTGCTGCAAGTAAGTTTTTCATTGCACCTGTGCATACATGTGCTTGTGCATATGACAATAAACTCAACTTTGACTTAAGTTACAGCAATGTAGTAATTATTGATGCAAGTAATCCTGAACTACTAATCAGGAACAACTGTGTCTGCATCCTGCACCGACCATCTGAGAACTAACTTGTTTTAGAGAATGAATTATGCTGGAGATGAAGAATGTGATAGGATAAAATATACAAATTCTACGCAAGGATGAGCTGAGTGGCTTCTCTTACCCCATTCCAAGCCCTTTTCTATGTATCACCTTGGCTCAGCTGCCACACTGTCGCCTGAAGGTTCTGAGTTCAATCCCCACCCCAGGACTTAAATAAGTAATCAAGTTTGCTAAATAGTGTGTTTCAGTGATTCTACTGGATGAAAGGGATTTATGGTAGGATCTGTAGCACAGGTAGGGGCTAATTGAGACTTCTTGTGATAGTATAAAACAGATGATAGCAAATCAGTAGCATTTATCCTGAATTTTATTTCTACTAAAATCAATATGCTTTTGAAAAATTACAAGCACACTATCAAACACATTTCCTTTTAACTGTTTTATCAGTCACTTCTTCAAAAGAAAGTGTTGTCAATTGTGAATTACATGGAACAAAAACATATTAGCTGTTTTTAATCCACCTGTTTCCAAATTTTTCATCATTTTACTGAAGATCATCATCGCTTGCCTAAGAGCACTGTTAGATGGAAAAATTATCAGAACTGATACAATATTTTACTGAAGTATTAAACTATTCAGCAGTTACTGTGATATGAACTCCACCTGTATCCACATATCATCAGAATATGTTACTCTCTATTGCAGAGTCAGTACAATTAGTGTGTCCTTTTCCATCTGTGACAGTTATAGGTGTGTTTTTTTTGCCCCCGCCCACCCAATTTCTCATTTCTTTTTCCCCTTTTCTTTGGAGCAGACTCTATGGGCCGAATGGCCTACTTCTGCTCCCTTGTCTTGTGATCTTGTGTGATGAATATACAGCAAGTTGGCATTAGAAACATCAGAGCTGTGAACAGAGAGGCAGCAGAAGTCATGGCAACGCAGGATTTATACTTATTTTGCCTTTCATCACCTTAAGATGTAAGACACTTTACTCTGTACTGTTATTTTTTTACCTGTAGTACATCAATACACTCTGTACTAACTTGATGTAACTATACTGTGTAATGAATTGACCTGTAAGATCGGTTTGTAAGACAAGTTTTTCACTGTACCTCGGTACAAGTGACAATAATAAACCGATCTTACAGGTCAATTCATTACACAGTACAGTATATAAGAATATGCTTCAATTGAATACCAAATTAATAATCTGTAACTTGTTTTAATGCAACATTCTGGCTTGAGTTTCCAAAATTCCTTGTAACTATTCAACATGTGAATATTGGAAATTTCAGAGGCAACTATCTGAGACTATTTTAGGAGCTGAGATTCAAATGCAGCAGAAGAAATCTGTGCTTGTCACGAATGTATACCATATTACCAGCAGGCATTGTATTCCTCTTCTGAAACTTCAGTAGAAGCAATATTTAGCAGAGGATTAATATGTGTAGCCAACATGCAAGTTCAGCACAAGCAACTAAGGATGAATTTCCACTTCAGCTTTTTTGTTAAAGTAAAACTAATAAACAATAACCGAATCCTAAGCTGAAGGGAATCCTACTAGCCTTCTTCACATATAGTCATGGGATCTTTTACATCCACCTGAAGGAGAAGCAAGGGCTTTGGTTTAATATCTCATCTGAAAGTTGGATTCCTCATAATCTTTCACTGAAAGTACAAACATAGATTATCAGTGCTGCAGTCATTATAACTTCTGCTCTATCTCCATCAACAAGTTTGCAGATGATACCACAGTAGTGGGTCATATCTCAAATAACAATGAGTCAGAGTACAGGAAGAAGATAGAGAGCTTAGTGACATGGTGTCATGACAACAACCTTTCCCTCAATATCAGGAAAAAGAGCTGGTCATTGACTTCAGGAAGGGGGGGTGGGGGGTGGTGGTGCATGTGCTCCTGTCTACATCAATGGTGCTGAGGTCGAGAGCGTTGAGAGTTTCAAGTTCCTTGGAGTGAACATCACCAATAGCCTGTCCTGGTCCAACCACATAGACGCCACAGCCAAAAAAGCTCACCAGCACCTCTACCTCCTCAGGAGGCTAAAGAAATTTGGCATGTCCCCATTGACCTTCACCAATTTTTATCGATGCACTACAGAAAGCATCCTATCTGGTTGCATCATGGCTCAGTATGGCAACTGTTCTGCCTGTGACTACAAGAAACTGCAGAGAGTTGTGGACACAGCTTAGCACATCACGGAAACCAGCCTCCCCTCCATGGACTCTGTCTATATTTCTTGCTGCTTCAGTAAAGCAGCCAGCATAATCAAAGACCCCACCAACACAGGACATTCTCTCTCTCCCCTCTCCCATCAGGCACAAGATACAAAAGCCTGAAAGCACGTACCACCAGGCTCAAGCACAGCTTCTATCCCGCAGTTTTAGGACTATTTAACGGTTCCCTAGTACAATAAGATGGACTCTTGACCTCACAATCTACCTCGTTATGACCTTGCACCTTATTATCTCTCTGCACTACGCTTTCTCTGTAGCTGTGACACTTTATTCTACATTCTGTTATTGTTTTACATTGTATTACCTCAATGCACTATGTAATGAATTGATCTGTGTGAATGGTATGTAAGACAAGTTTTTCACTGTATCTCGCTACGTGTGACAATAAGAATAATAAGCCAATTCCAATTTATTTGTTGGCCTCGCCTTACTTGAAGCAGCATTGTTCTCAAGTGAATATAATGCATGCATCATTGCATCTAAAATAATTTAACCTAAAAGTTTCTTCAAACACATGACAAGATAGAACTCCACAATACAAAAGCTGTGTACAATCTTGCTTCAGACCTGAAGATAGAATGTGATGTACTAGAATGATATGCAAAGCACTTCTAGTTTAGATTAGAGAAATGGTAGCTGAAAATGAACTGGCCCAGTTATCTCACTTTCTGGATCTTGAACCATAGAATTGTCTCTTCAAATGATAAAGTTTGTCAGCTCTGTAACAGACTAGAAAGTAAAAAACAACTTTCATATGGTATTGGCAGTTTTCATAACAACTTAATGTACTTTACAGTCATTTTGAAAGGTATTCACTGTTCTAACATAAGAAAATTATGTAGAGCAAATATTCACAATGTAACAAAGACTAAATACTGGAATTGAAAGAAAAATATTGGCCAGGAAATGAGTGTTTTTTGTGAAAAAATGTCATTAAATCTTTTCAAGGTAAAAAAACTGCAGATGCTAAAAATCTGAAATAAAAACAAAAAATGTTGGTAATACTCAGAAGGTTAGACAGCTTCTGTGGATAGGAGAATAAAGTTAGTGATAAGATCTGGGAAAGATTAGAAAATAGAGAAAAAAATTAAATTGGTAATTAGTAATTGGTTTCTTATTGTTATGTATACTGAGATATTGTGAAAAGCTTTTGTTTGCATGCCATTTAGACAGATCATTCCATACATAAGCATATCGAGGTAGTACAAAAGGAAAACAATAACAGAACGCAGAATATAATGTTACAGTTACAAAGAAAGTGCAGCGCAGATAGACAAATAAGGTGCAAGGGCCATGACAAGGTAGGTTGAGAGATCAAGAGTTCACCTTTATCATACAAGAGGTCCGTTCAAGAGTCTTATAACAGCGGGATAGAAGCTGTCCTTGAACCTGGTGATACTTGTTCTCAAGTGTTTGTACCTTCTGCCTGATGGATGGAGGGTGGGGGGGAGGAGAGAGAATGACTGGGGCGGTGGGGGGGTGGGGGAGGAAAAGAGTTCTTTGATTGTGTTGGCTGAATTACAGAGAAAGATTGGAAAAATGGAGAAAACTAAATGCAAGTTCTGTGATGGGATGGAGACCAGGAGAAAATGAATAGAGAAGTAGTTCTGGTGCTGTCTGAAAGAGTAAATAAACAAGAGGTATTTTGGGGAGGAGTAAATGGTGGGAGATGAATGAAATCAGAAGAGGAGAGAAATTCCAAATGTTGGGAACATGAGCTGCAAAACTAGAAATAGCCAATCATCCTAAATTATTGGATTCAATGATGAATCTGTAAGGGTGGACCCAGTTGCCTGTCACTTTAATTCTCCATCCCACTACCATTGTGACCTGTCTGATCTCCCACACTGTTCCAGTTAAGTTTAAGTGTAAGTTCAAATAACAGCACCTCATCTTCCAACCTTGCACATTACAGGATTCTAGACTCAATAATTTCAGATCAGCAGCCACTCTAGCCTTGTAGCTCGCATTTCTAGCACTCTGTATTTTTCTCTCTCCTGACAATTTCAGATTTCATTCACCTCCTCCTCTTGCACATTTGCCTTGCAGACCTTTTTGTTCTTCATTGGCCTTCACCACTCACTTTCACCCAGCACCACCATCACTATGGAAACGCAAGAGTCCGGAATCTGGATCAAAAAACCAAACTGCTGGAAGAACTCAGCGGGTCGAGCAGCATCTATGGAGGGAAAGGAATTGTCAGCGTTTTGCAATTGAGAAACTGCTTCAGGTTCCTCCAGCTGTTAGATTTTTGCTCCAGATTCCAGCATCTGCAGTCTCTTGTGTTTCCATTTTACTACATCACTGTGAAGTCTCTTCAAGGTACACCAACTTTGAAGAGGTTTTCCTCCTCTCTTTGGTGGGAATACCCTCCCTCACTGCTCACCTACCCGCCCCTCTCTCACCCCTGCCCCTCTCCTCTTTATACCGGTTCTCTTCCCTTTCCACTCTCACTCCCGATGCAGGGTCTCGACCCGAAATGTCAACAATTCCTTTCCTCCCACCGATGCTGCTCAACTCGCTGAGTTCCTCCAGCAGTTTATTTTTTACCACCACCAATGTGGCACTCAATCTCTCCTGGACTCCACACTATTTTGGCTACACATCCTTTCCTTGCAATTCCATCTATTTTTGTATATTTAATTTTACTCGATTCTGATGGAAGGTTCCCAGCTTGAAACATTAAGCTTCGCTCTCTGCAGATGCTACCTGACCTCTTGATTATTTCCAGCAGATTTTCACACCTAACTGAGGTAAATAGGGCTTCAGTTTAACAGCTCATCCAAAAGACTGCACCTCTGACACTCAATAGTGTCATAGGGGTAGGGGTAATTAGCCTCAATTTTCCACTGAAATCCTGGGTGTGAGATTTTAACTCACACTTTCTGATCCTTAAAGAATTGGTGCTCCCTACTGAGCTATAGTTGGAAGACATCCTTAGGATAATTAAACTATAAAAAGTATTTTCTCTCCATTCTAATACCATAAAGTAAGCTGCAGCTAATGGGTTTGTGAGGACTGTTGTATCCAATTAAATAGTGGCCTGGGCAGAATTGGATGTTGTTTCTGTTTAAAAGGTGCTCAAAATACTGTTTCCACTGTCATTATAAAACACAACACTCTTTCACAGTTCCTTTTCTGAAGATCTGCCAAAACAAAGGAACAAAGAACACTTAGAAGTGTGGTAAACCTAATCCTTTAACTTTTTTTAACCTCAGTAGGATTTCTGCTTAGGCTTGGTCAAATTAAATACTAAATCGTGTGGAAATATTCTGCCTCAGACATAAATGAAAGGAACTTTGAGATCTGAAGACAAAAATCACAGGATGAGTTCATGAACGGTGACCAACAAAAGCTACCTGTAACTCTCCCCTGTACTTAATAACAAAGTTCCTTGTGTCAGTCATTCTGATAATAGTGTACAATGGAAATGTTAGGAAGTGAAAGAACCAACACCTAATATCTTTGGATGACTGTGTGTTGTCCATTATTTTATCAAAAGCATTGTCCCGCATTTTAAGTTAATAGGATGGATCATCCTGGTCCCAGAGGTTACCTAACTTTTTGCAGCTGCACAGCTCCCAGTATTCTCAAGGCCTTGACCACGAGAGCAAGCAGTGACCAGAGCTCAGACACTGCAAACTGAAGCCCTACCCTTGGACTGCCCTAATGTTCTTCTGAGCATTCAAGATGAGATAAGATTTCTTTATTGGTTACATGTACATTGAAACACACACAGTAGTGTAGCGGTTAGCGTAACGCTATTACAGCGCCAGCAACCCAGGTTCAATTCCCACCACTGTCTGAAAGGAGTTTATATGTTCTCCCCATGTCTCCGTGGGTTTCCTCCGGGTGCTCCAGTTTCCTCCCACTTCCAAAGACATACGGGTTAGGAAGTTGTGGGCATGCTATGTTGGCACCAGAAGCATGGTGACATTTGTGGGCTGCCCCAGAACACTTTACACAAAGGATGCATTTCACTGTGTGTTTCGATGTACATGACTAATAAAGATACCTTAAATCTTAAAATGCATCTTTGCATAGAAAAGTTGTTAAAAGGACATTTCATCATTTCCAAATGTCTCTGATTTTAAAAAAAGGTTTTGAATAGTAAAATAAACATGAGAATGGAGCCTATATGAAGCATATATGAGCCCTCAGTTTAGGTCATTACAGAATCTTCTTGGGTTTAATGGTGAGTACATGGTCAGAGCAGGACAGATATGCCCCCATCTGACTTCCAGTATGTTCGATACTTTCATGTTAACATGCATACTGCAGCTAGCCTGTGGTAGTCCGTCGTCTCTCCTCTGGTCCAGAAAGTTGAGGCACATGTGATCCAAGGTTTTTTAGCAAACTGGATCCAAAATTGGCTTGGAGATGGGAGACAGAGGGTAGTGGTGGAGGGTTGTTTTTCTGACTAGAAATCTGTAACCAGTGGTGTACCACAGGAATCGGTGCTGGGACCTTTGTTGTTTGTCATATGTATATAAATTACTTAGATGAGAAAGTCTGTGGTCTGATAAGTAATTTGCTGACAACAAGATTGATGGAGATGTAGATAGCAAGGATAGTTGCCCAAGGATACAGAGGGATCAACTGGAAAGTTACATAGAATGGTGGCAGATAGAATTTAATCCAGACAAGCGTGAGGTAATATATTTTGGTCTGTTTAGTACTGGCCAGACATATACAGTAAATAACACTGACCTTGGGCTGCAAGTTAATAACTCCCTGAAAATGGTGATACACTTGGATAGGGTAGTGAAGAGGTTGTTTAGTTTGCTTGCCTTCGTAGGCAGGAGTATTGTGTATAAGAGTTGGGACATCATATTGCTGCTGTATGAGACATTGGTTAGACTACACATGGAATATTGTGTGCAGTTCTGGTCACCAAGCTATAGAAAGAATGTGGTAGCACTAGGAAGAATGAAGAACAAATTCACCAGGATGTTGCCTGGAATGGAGGGCTTTAGTTACAAGGAGAGATTGGATAGGCTGGGATTGTTCTCACTGGAACGTAGGAGTGACATTATAGAGATGACATTATAAAGGTTTATACAATTATGAGGGGCATATATTGGTATTGGTTTATTATTGTCACTTGCACATTATTGCACTGCACTTCCTCTGTAGCTGTGACACTTTACTCTGTACTGTTATTGTTTTTACCTGTACTACATCAATGCACTCTGTACTAACCCAATGTAACTGCACTGTGTAATGAATTGCCCTGTACCATCGGTATGCAAGACAAGTTTTGCACTGTACCTCAGTACAAGTGACAATAATAAACCAATAACAATACCACTTGTACCAAGATACAGTGAAGAACTTGTCTTGCACATGATTCGTACAGATTAATTCATTACACAGTGCATTGAGGTAGTACAGGATAAAAACAATAACAGAATATAGAGTAAAGTGTCACAGATTCAGGGAAGTGCATTGCAGGTAGACAATAAGGTGCAAGGTCATAACAATGTAGATTGTGAGATCCATCTCATTGTATAAGGGAACCGTTCAATAGTCTTATAACAGTGGGATAGAAGCTGTCCTTGAGCCTGGTGGTATGTGCCCTCAACCTCCTTTATCTTCTGCCTGATGGGAGAGGAGAGAAGAGAGAATGACCTGGGTGGGTAGAGTCTTTGATGTTGCTGGCTGCTTCACCAAGGCAGTGAGAGGTATAGACAGAGTCCATAGAGGGGAGGCTGGTTTCCGTGATGTGCTGGGCTGTGTCCAAAGTTTTTCCAAGGGTAGGGGAGTCTAAAACAGAGGACATAGGTTGAAGGTGAGGGAAATATTTAAAGAAGATCTGAGGGGCAAGTATTTCACACAGATGATGGTATATATGTGGAACAAGCTACCAGAGGAGGTGGTAGAGGCAGGTATAATCACAGAGTTTAAGCAGCATTTGGACCAGTACATGGATAGGAAAGGAATAGAGGGATAGGGGCCAAATGCAGGAAAATGGAATTCGTGTGTTCCACGATAGAATTCGACCGCAAATCGGTCGGTGTGGACAAGTTGAGCCAAAGGGCCTTGTTTCTATGGTGTACAACTCCATAACTCTAAATTACAGCATAAAGATGTAATAAGGAATGAACATTCCATGAGGTAATTTCTAAACAGTAGCATTTCAAGATATGTCTCTGATACATTTGACAAATGTAGAATATGTTTTTTAAATACTTTGAACCATGTCTGTACAAGAACTTTACTGAAAATTCTTGTATTCATACAGTATGTCCAAGACACTCTCACTGTAGACCCTTCTGTGCATGTAGATAGCTGAGCCCAAGATCCTCTCATGTTAGGGATTGTGTAGGTAGATGGGCCCAAGACCTTCTTACGGTATGAACTGTGTGTGTGGATTGGTGGAAGCCTCTCGCTGTAGGGACTATGTGTGGAGTGGTGAGCCTGAGAACCTCTTACTGCAAGGATTCTTTGCCCTTGGAGCCCGTTTCTCAAGTAGCTGATATAATAAAATGGTTGCATTTGTGTTAAAGTTAACCATTTATTTTATAGTCTAAAGTTAAAAGTATCAATAGTCTATACATGATCAGAACTCTGTGATAAAACACACCACACAAATATATTTGAATAATTTTATTCCTGCAGGTTATTTGTCACTTTGGCATTTTCACTAAGAACTGACAATAACTTGAACAGTCTTATTACACAGAGCCACCACAGTATACTGGTCACAACAGACAAACAAATTTTACACAAAAACACCCACCACAGGCAGTGGAGATTGTAGTGGAAATACATTTATTCATAGGTCATAGAGGGAAGAATCAAACATTGCTCCCATTCCTACTTTCTATCCAATGTATCTTGTTGAAAAAGGCATTGGGCAGATTAATGAGTCAGGAGAGAGTTAGACTCAGCTGTGATGTCCCTGCAGGTAACCAACTGATTAACACAGGTTGAACATCCATAAAGAGAGCATGGTACTTGGAATCTCAATAAATACATCAACAGAGCAATGATAAAATTAACTTTGTTTTAAAAAATGACACAAATCCCAAAATATAAACATCATGGTCAGGAGTGCTGAATTTCCAACTAACTTTATTTGAAAAAATATATGCTTCTTAAAATATCACCCCATTATTAAGTAGAGCTCGAAATCAAAGTTAAATCTACATAGCATGTCTGGGTTGGTGCAAATATCTGGTGTCCTTAACCTTATTGAGTCCAACCGAATGATTTCTCGGTTCTGAAGAAAATGCTTCCCTGAAATATTGAACTACTTCTTTCCTTCTGATATTGAACTTAACATCACCAGGATTTGCAATTTGCTTAATCTGAAACCTCAATTCCTTCTGTTTATGGATTTGATATGACAATAATAATGATAGTGATGATCTTATTGAATGAAGGAACAGGCTAGAGAGACAAACTGTCTCTTCCTGTTAAAATGTGTCAGGTGACTCATTTTAATGACTGAATTGCTCTGACACTAGGTGCATCAAAATCAGCTGAACAATTACATAGGAGTTAACAATGATCCATTTAAATCGAACTTGCCCTGCACGGAAATATGATTCACAGAATCAAGTCTGATTTTCAACAAGAAAAATTAGAACAAAGCCTCAACTGCAACAACATTTATGCTGCACTTTTAACACAGCAAAAACGTCTTAAGGAACATTATCTACCTTAGGAGGCATTAGGCTCAGCTATTAAAATCTAGGTGAAAGAGGTCGCTTTTAAAGAGCACGTCAAAGGGACATAGAGAATAACAGAGAGATGGTCTTTTGGAGCAAATTTCAGAGCAATTAAGGTATAACTTGCAATTAAAATCCTTCTCAATGACATTAAGATATATTAAACAAAGAAAGATAATCACACAAATGTTTAGTTTTCAAACTTAGAACAGAGATTGTTGTTATAAATTTACTGATCAGCTGGAGCACAAGTACTTTTCTGCTTGCAGTCCTGATAATTGGTACTTTCTTTTAACACACACAATTATAACATCTGCTAAAGTGATTTGATTTGAAAGCTGTAAAAAAACCCTTTCATCTTTATGAAAGAAATAGACTTGAAGGTGAACAGAGAAGAGAACAGGGCTAACTGTGATATTAATGCAATTAAACTTAATCTGTCACAGAAATAAACTGTGGCAACAGCAAAACAAAAGTGAGCACACAAGACAAAACTGAGCTGAGATGCTTACTGTGGTTGAAATGCCTGCGGTCAGTTGCTATCCAGTCCGAACATACAGAATGAGCATTTGCTGGACTTTAGCAAAAACCATACAAAAGTTGCAGGGGAAAGGATTTTTTTTTAAGATTAAAATAACTCAATGTTTTAAAAAAAAAGAAAATATTAAATTCATCAAAATAAATTCCATTTACCTGTTGAAGAACTTCAGTGAAATAACTACCAGAGATCTTTCCACATCCAGAACAAAATCCCACAAAAACTGATGTGAATCTTTAGAAAATCGAAAACACTTCTAGCTGGAAAGCAAACAGTAACTACAACCAAATAATTCCCTGAATTTAAAGTTGTAAATTGAGAATGCTGAAGAGATAGAACAGAATCAGTTCACTAGGGCTGGTATCATGTAGTAAATGGGAGGGAACCCTTCTCTACACACATGGATAAATCTTGACTGCCTGAGTTTGCCATCATGTGACGGCCAATTAACAGAAAATACTTCATTTGATTGCCACATTCACCATTCCTTGTGTAACCAGTGATGTTGGCCCTCTGGCCAGTTGGACAAGGAAGATGGATTAGAAATTACCCATGTGTTGAAAAAGCAAATAGCTTTTAAATGTCTCAGCTTGCCCTCAGCATACTGAAACCTTTACTATAACACAGTCGGGCAAACGTGTGAAAAGTTGATCCCTTGCAGCTATGCTTTTAAGTTTTATCCTTAAACTTTATTGTAACATTGGGAAGGCATTTGTACAGCTGTGTTTGAAGAATTTTCTTCCTAAGCATTTAGTGCACCATGCAAGCATAGTACCTAAACCGGGGAATGAATATATGCAAAGAGATGAACAATAGTATACACCCAGACCTTCAAGGAGAGGAAGGTACATTTCCAATCCTGCCCTAGACAAGTAATTCTTCACAAAAAATATTCAAAATATTTTATTATATTCCTCCTAGTTTTAGAATATAGAACAGTACAGTACAGCACAGGAACAGGCCCTTTGGCCCACAATGTTGTGCTGAACTAATAAAGCTAGTGAGACCTAGTTAAACTAATCCCTTCTGCCTGCAGATGGTCAGTATCCCTCCACTCTCTGCACATTCATGTGCCTAAGAGCCTCTTAAATACCTCTATTGTGTCTACCTCCACCACCACCCCCCGCAGCACATTCCAGACACCCACCACTCTCTTGCCCTGCACATCTCCTTTGAACTTTCCCCCTCTCACCTTAAATACATGCCCTCTAGTATTAGACATTTCGATCCTGGGAAAAAGATACCAGCTGTCTATCTATACCTCTTATAATTTTGTAAACTTTTATCAGGTCTCCTCTCAGACTCTGGCGTTCCAGAGAAAGCAACCCAAGTTTGTCCAACCTCTCCTTGTAGCACATGCCCTCTAATCCAGGCAGCATCCTGGTAAACCTGCACCCTCTCCAAAACCTCCACATCCTTCCTATAATGGAGCAACCATCACTGAATGCAGTACTCCAGATGTGGCCTAACCAATGTTTTATAAAGCTGTAACATAACTTCCTGACTCTTAAACTCAATGCCTCGACTAATAAAGGCAAGCATGCCATATGCCGTCTTTACCACCCTATCAACTTGAGCGGCCACTTTATGGGAGCTATGGACTTGGACCCCAAGATCCCTCTGTACACCAATGCTGTTAAAGATCCTACCATTAACTGTATACTTTTCCTTTACATTTGACCCCCCAAAGTGCAACACCTCACACTTGTTTTCTCCCACTTTTCTCTTAAAGATGGTGTTGCAATGTAGTTGCATGTGCATTAATTGCTCTCCAGTGCTCACATTGTATTGGTATTGGTATTGGCTTATTATTGTCACTTGTACTGAGGTACAGTGAAAAACTTGTCTTGCATACCAATCGTACAGATCAATTCATTACACAGTGCAGATACATTGAGTTAGTACAGAGTGCATTGAGGTAGTACAGGTAAAAACAATAATAGTACAGAGTAAAGTGTCACAGCTAGAGAAAGTGCAGTGCAAGTAGACAATAAGGTGCAAGGTTATAACAAGGTAGATTGTGAGATCAAGAGTCCATCTCATCGTATAAGGGAACTGTTCAATAGTCTTATCACAGTGGGATAGAAGCTGTCCTTGAGCCTGGTGGTATGGGCCTTCAGGCTCCTGTATCTTCTGCCTGATGGGAGAGGAAAGAAGAGAGAATGACCCTTGTGGGTGGGGTCTTTGATTATGTTGGCTGCTTCACCAAGGCAGTGAGAGGTATAGACAGTCCATGGAGGGGAGGCTGGTTTCTGTGACACGCTGGGCTGTGTCCACAACTCTCTGCAGTTTCTTGTGGTCCTGGGTAGAGCCATACCAAGCCGTGATGCATCCAGATAGGATGCTTTCTATGGTGCATCGATAAAAATTGGTGAGCGTCAAAGGGGACATGCCGAATTTCTTTAGCCTCCTGAGGAAGCAGAGGCACTGGTGAGCTTTCTTGGCCAAGGCGTCTATGTGGTTGGACAAGGACAGGCTATTGGTGATGTTCACTCCTAGGAACTTGAAGCTCTCAACTCTCTCGACTTCAGCGCCATTGATGTAGACAGGTGTATGTACATAGCCCCCTTTCCTGAAGTCAATGACCAGCTCTTTTGTTTTGCTGACATTGAGGGAAAGGTTGTTGTCATGACACGATGTCACTAAGCTCCCTATCTCCTTCCTCTACTCCGACTCATCGTTATTTGAGATACGGCCTACTACAGTGGTATCATCTGCAAACTTGTAGATGGAGTTAGAGCAGAATCTGGCCACGCAGTCATGAGTATATAGGGAGTAGATGGCTGAGGATGCAGCCTTGTGGGGCACCAGTGTTGAGAAAAATCATGCTGGAGGTGTTGCTCTCTATCCTCACTGATTGTGGTCTGTTGGTCAGAAAGTCAAGGATCCAGTTACAGAGGGTGTTGGGACCCAGATCTCAGAGTTTGGTGATGAGTTTGCTTGGAATTATAGTATAGAAGGCGGAGCTGTAGTCAATAAACAATAGTCTAACATAGGTGTCTTTACTGTCCAGATGTAGGATATTTGACTACATGTGGCATCACAACCAAGATGAATCCTGTGCCCTCCTACTGTCAGCACGTAGCACTTCTGGGAGGACACACCAAAGGGAGATCAGATGCAAGAAATCTGTTTTTTTTTGCCACCTTTACCATCCTTTGGAAATTAGGATCAATTGTGCCTTTCATGTCACTGTTCTGGGCAAGGTCAACTAGCTCAATACTGAATGGGGATTTAAAATCCACTCTCCTGCTCTTTATAGTTCAGATCCACATTGGGAAAGACTCTGAAATAACAAAGGATCCTTTGTTCTGAATTTTATTTCGTGATCTGGTATTAATTAATTAACTCTACAGTTTGCCCATATAATATTAACTTCATAAAGGCTAGAAATACACAGAAAGAGTGTTGTTAAACAGCATGTTTTAAGACTACACAACTAATGAACCCTAATTACTGTCTTAATGAAATTGAGCCCTGAATCTACTGCCTCAATTCAGAGGCACAGGAGCATTAGTCTAGACTCTTAACTCAACATTCTGAATTGGAATTTAAACACTAAATCTTCTAACTTGGCAATGAGAGCTCTATCAACTAGCCACAACTGCCCCAGAAATAATGAATAATTGATAATCAAAATAATTATGGATTACCAACCTCACACATAAACTCTGTTTTTCTCTCCATAGATGCTGTTTGGCCTGCTGATTACTTCCAGTTTTATCTGTTTAATTTGTGATTTTAAGCACTCACAATATGTTGCTTTTGTTTTAGCACGAAGTTCAATGGTTATAATATTATAAATCCACTGAACGTAGATTTTTTGAGTGTGCACTAATCAGAAGTGAAGTGTGCGTTCCACCGTCTTGTACTCCATGAAACAGACTATTTAGAGTATACCTGAATGTTGTAACAACTACAAAGCTAATTAACCCTTTCTCTGCTGGAAAGCAGAAAGAACAGAATCTGTCCTAATTTCTATCAGCAGCTGGTCCAATACCTTCATCTCCTTCGCCATAACATGAACCATAGTAGAGCCATCACAAGAGGCCATCTGATCTGCTCCTGTTTCTATTTATTTTGTATGCTCTAATCCAAGTATAATGATAGATGAAAACTGCAGGCACGGTAGTGTAGCGGTTAGCGTAACACTATTACAGCACCAGCGACCTGGGTTCAATTCCGGCCACTGTCTGTAAGGAGTTTGTACGTTCTCCCCACATCTGCATGGATTTCCTCCGGGTGCTCCGGTTCCCTCCCACATTCCAAGACGTATGGGTTAGGAAGTTGTGGGCATGCTATGTTGGTGCCAGAAGCGTGGCGACACTTGCGGGCTGCCCCCAGAACAGTCTACACAAAAGGTGTATTTCACTGTGTGTTTCGATGTACATGTGACTAATAAAGATATCTTATAATCTCCCATTAAATGTTGCTTGTTTTCCTGGAATCTTCATCCGGCCAAAGTCATGGTACCGCTGCAAATAGATTCAGGAGTAAGAGAGAAATTATTTCCAATGGAGTTCAGGACAAAGGGAATATAACCTTAAAATTTGAGCCGTGCCAGTCGTGGTTATTGCCCAGAAACACTTCATCACACAGAGGGAAGAGTAAAATGCTGGAAACACTCAGCAGGTCAGGCAGCATCTATGGAAAGAGAAACAGAGTTAATGTTTGAGGCCCAAGACCCTTCATCAGAACTGGAAAAGAGAGAAAAGCAAATTAGTTTTCAGTAGCCCAGAAGGTGGGGAGGAAAATGAAAAAAAAACTGCAGAAGCTGGAAATCTGAAATAAAAACAGAAAATGCTGGGAAAACTCAGCAGGTCAAGCAGCATCAGCGGAAAGAGAAACATTGAAGATTCTTCATCACCATACGAGGCTCTACGGGGCACTAGTGAGGCCTCATTTGGAATATTGTGCGCAGTTTTGGGCCCCACACCTTAGGAAGGATGTGCTGACATTGGAGAGGGTTCAGAGGAGATTTACGAGGATGATTCCAGGAATGAAAGGGCTTATGTATGAGGAGCGTTTGTCGGCTCTTGGACTGTACTCACTGGAGTACAGAAGAATGAGAGGGGACCTCATAGCGACATTTAAAATATTGATAGGAAAGGACAGAGTAAATGTGGCTAGGCTGTTTCTCTTGGTGGGTGAGTCCAGGACCAGAGGGCACAATCTTAGAATTAGAGGGTACAGTTTCAAAAGAGATGAGGAAAAATTTCTTTAGCCAGAGGGCAGTGAATTTGTGGAACTCCTTGCCACATACAGCAGTGGAGGCAAGATCAGTGGGGGCGTTCAAGGAGGAGATAGATAGATATCTAAATAGTCAGGATATCAAGGGATATGGGGATAAGGCCGGAAATTGGGATTAGAATAGGTTTTATTTTCTTCCCCCATTCCCCATTTCTCATTTCAATTTCCCTTTCCTTGGAGCAGACTCGATGGGCCGAATGGCCTGCTTCTGCTCCCTTGTCTTGTGATCTTGTGATCTTGTGAATGGAAGGAACAAAGGGAATATCTCTGATAGGGTGGGACTAAGTAGGTTGATGGGGCAGTTACAAGCACATTATGCTTCTTTGTGTTGTTATGGTGAGGGTGTGGGAAATGTCCAACAGGCCAGATTATACAAAAAGAAAAACTGAGTCAAAATGAGGATGGGCAGAAGTGGCAAAGTGGAAATCTATATTTCTATACCCCACAAAGTGTTGTGAGGCATTTAACTGAAATTTTCAAACAGAAATGTAATAGATCATTGTGAGATGGGCGTATTAAAGGATATGAAGCCAAGGTAGATACATAAACTCAGGTCCACAACCCAACTGAATAATAAAGCATGTTTTAAGGCTGTATGACCTATTTCAGTGCCAAATGATGAGATAACCCATAGTTAGTACTTCACAGAAGCACAGCTACCCTATTAAAGTTCCAATTACCTCTGTCCACAATGCCATTTAAAATGAATGACACCACTAACATGTCAATCTGCAGAATTGGTACCACTTACCTCTGCAGCTGCTGATGATTATTTTATAAACAAATCTCATAAAGATACTTAATGGCTCAATGCAGAACGTCCTTTTTTTTATAAGTTCACTCAGTACCTGGTTTCCTTTTTCTCCATTAACCTTCAATATTCTGTACCATGTTTCTGACTGGCTCAGGAATTATTCAAAGAAGTCAAATATTTTTGGCTTTGATTGACTTGGCCCTTGTCTGAATATTTAGGTAATCCTAATCGTTCAACTTTGGCCTTTAACTTCACTAATCCCTTCCAGCAATGCATTTCTTTTGCATGAACTGAGACAATTGAAGTAACGGGGAACTTGGCAAATGGAGAGCATTATAAGAAAGCGGGAGACGGACATTGGATGTGCTGCCAAATCAACATCACTCCATCGCAAAATAAATTAACAGCATCCCAAGAATAATTTTTTGGAGTTCTGTTGAGATATCCCATTTGAAGAGTTAGTAACCTTGAAATTCTATTCCCAGTTCAACCATTATCACTCACTACAATTTGTATGGGAAAAAAATCAGAGATTTACCATGTGGATTGCAAAATCTGGGTCTTCAATAGGGCTGACGTGATCATGCATGTTGGAACCACGGCATGCAGCGACGTCCAACAATTTTTAACATATGTATGGCTTCTGCAACTACAATTTTCCACCAAACATACATGATCTACAGATGACACAGAGCCACCCATGCAGAAGCAGATCTTCAGAGCATATATAAGGTTTGTCTCACTGTACCTTAAAAGAAGACCTGTTTATCCAATCTGATTCTATCTGTAGTTACAGATTGTTTCTTTTGGTCTGTACTTGTTTTCAATGTTTGATTTTGATTCTTCTCTTTGCAAGTAGAAAGTTTGCAAAATTGTGTTACTCTTCAAAATTCAGGTCTTAGATAATAACTATATTTTGTGGAGCTCTTGGCAAACTGAAACACCTCACAAAAATTCTCAAAATAAATTACTTTGATGAACATAGGCTGTTGTGAAATAGACAATATTTGATTTCATTATATTTTCCTATAAAATCACAGGAAGCCGTTTGGCCCATTGGGTCCATGTCAGCTTCCAGGGCAGCAATCCCACTAGTCTCAATCCCCCTTGCCTTATTTTTCTGCATTCCCTCTCACACGAGGATGGCACAGAGGCACAGAGGCTAGTAGGACTTCTGCCTCACAGCTCCAATGACCCGGGTTTGATCCCGACCTGCAGTACTGTCTGTGTGACCACGTGGGTTTCCTCCAGGTCTTCCATTTTCCTCCTCTCACCCCAAAGATGTGCAGGTTGGTAGGTTAATGGCCACTGTAAATTGTTCACTAATGAGTAGATGAGTGGTAGAATCAGGCAGAAGCTGTGTGGGGTTTAATGGTAGGCATGGTCTCAGTGGGCCAATGGACATGTTTCTGCATTGTGTAATTCTATGACATGTCCATCATCTCCCCTCTGTTTTCTTTTTATCCATTAATCTACATGAAGTGATAATTTACAGCAGCCAATTAACCTATCAGTACATCTCTGGAAACCAGAGCACCCAGAGGAAATCCACATGGTCACAGAAAGAACGTACAAAATCCATACAGACAGCACCTGAGGTCAGTATTGAACCTGGATACCTGGAGCAATGAGGCATATTAGCTGATATTTTTACCAGTACACCTATGTCTCCATAACCTTCATGGTTTGATACTACAGGTTCTCTGTCAACACTAGAAAAAGTAGAACAGAATGAAGAATTAGTTAAACAGGAACCATAAACAATGCAATTCTTTTATTTTAAGCTATCATATGCCTTTTTAATGCCCAAAGCAAGATGACGACAAAAGGCAACGCATTGATGAAGTACAAATGCATTACTGTACGCTACATATAACTATTTCTCTACATTTTTGAAATCTCTAGCTTCAGGGTAAACATGAAATGAATTGCTCCTTCTTCTCCTTAGCAAAGAGCACTAAAAATGAATAGATGTTTCTCTTCTTGCTTCCTCTATCTTCAGCTACTTGAATGTAAGCATATTCAAAGTTGAATTTCACAAAATATAGAACATAAATTCCCCAAGATGTGCAGGAAGGTTAACCAGCCACTGTAAATGACCCTTAATGTAGGTAAGTGGCAAAACAATCAAAGGGGAGTTGATAAGCATTTAGGAGAACAAGTTACAGGATGACAGGGAAATAAGGAGAAAGGAACAGTACAGGTGGAAATGGTCTGTGGGGAGCCAGCATGGACTAATGGGCCAAATATCCTCCTTCTATGCCATGAAACAAACTGCCGAAGGAACTCAGTAGGTCAGGCAGAATCTGTAGAGAGAAATGGACAGTCGACATTTCAGGTCGAGACCCTTCATTTGGACCCAAAACATCGACTGTCCATTTCCCTCCACAGAAGCTACCTGAGTCGCTGAGTTCTTGCAGCAGTTTGTTTTTTGCTCCAGATTCCAGCATCTTGTGTCTCCTTCCATGGCATAACATGTATGTAAATCGAAAGATGCTTCAAACGAGAGAAAAGGAAACAAAGGCAGTTTACAGGATATTTAGGAGGCAAAACTTGAAGAGATGCACTTTGAGATTAGTTTTAAATATGAGGAGGTCTACAAATGAGGATCAAATGAGTTTCTTTGTTTAATTTTCTCCCATCTTGAAGGTATTCATTTATAACCAAGTCAGTCCTACTCATGGTAAATGCACTTTCTATGATAAGATAAGATAAGATATCTTTATTAGTCACATGTAGGAAACCCACGCAGACACAGGGAGAACGTACAAACTCCTTACAGACAGCAGCCGGATTTGAACCCGGGTCGCTGGCGCTGTAAAGCGTTAGCTAACCACTACACTACCGTGCCTGCCCTCTGAACCGTTTCGTTCTCTGTCTCGGACAGCCAGTTTTCCAACAACAATATCCACGGCACCACCGCCGCCACCACCATCTCAAGGACGAGGATGGCTCGGAGGTTGACGCCACAGAGTCGGGCACAAGCATACGGCACCCACTGCGCCGGGCTAAAGGGGCCATTATAGGACTTAAGAAGGCAGCCTAATTTTAATGAACAATAAAACTTTCAATTATCTGACACATGATATTTACAGAGACAGTATCAAACAAAATTTTACACCAGATATTAGGAATGGTGCTCAAACTATTGGTCAAGTGAATAGGTTTTAGGGACAGAGAAGCAGTCAGTTGAGAGGTTTACAGAAAGAATTCCAGAACATGATGCCTTGACATTTGAAGGAACATCTAAGGCTGGAATAGTTAAGATCGGTTGTGCTGAAATGGGAAGAGCACTTAAGTTGTCCAATGGTTGTGAGCAGGAGGAATTTACAGATGTGGAGATTCATCGGTGCCATGTGGCATGACATTACCACAACTAAAGTCATCGCGTTTCAACTGAGAGTTAAAGGTACCCTTAAGTTTTCCTTGTTGCTCTGTTTTGAATAATATGGGCTGTGGACACAGCCCAGCTCATCACGGAAACCAGCCTCCCCTCCATGGACTCTGCCTATACCTCTCGCTGCCTTGGAGAAGCAGCCAGCATAATCAAATACCACACCCACACGGGTCATTCTCTCTTCTCCCCTCTCCCATCAGGCAGAAGATACAGGAACCTGAGGGCACATACCACCAGGCTCAAGGACAGCTTCTATCCCACGGTGATAAGATTATTGAACGGTTCCCTTATACAATGAGATGGACTCTTGACCTCACAATCTACCTTGTTATGAGCTTGCACCTTATTGTCTACCTGCAATGCACTTCCCTGTAGCTGTGACACTTTACTCTGTATTCTGTTATTGTTTTTACCCTGTGCTACCTCAATGCACTGTGTAATGAATTGATCTGTACAAACAGTATGCAAGACAAGTTTTCCACTGTACAATAAAAACCAATACCAATATAGAATGCCACGAGCTGCAGGTTCCAAGTTGCTCACCATCTGTCCTTTAAAATCACTAGATCCAAATCCTGCCTCCTCTACATCAGTAAGACCATATGCAAAATGGGCGTCTGCTTCACTGAGCACCTATGCTCCGTCCACTGTGGCCATCCAGATCTCCCAGTTGACAGCCATTTTAATTCTCCTCCTCATTCCCACACTAACATGTCTGCCCTCAGCCTCCTCCACTGCCAAGGTGAGGCTAAGCACAAATTAGAGGAACAGCACCTTATATTCCACCTGGCTCATCTACAGGCTGGCGGCATGAACATTGAATTCTCCAACTTCCAGTAACTGCTCCATCTCTTGCCTGTTTCTCTCTCCTCCTGATCTACCTAGCCCACATCACCCTGTTTCATTCCCCTCCCTCATCCTCTCCATTTGCCCATCATCCGCACACTCCTCCCATCTGCCCTCCCCACCTACATCACTTGATTCCATGCTTTCCTATCAGATTCCATCATCTTCAGCCCTTTGCAACTTCTATCTATCACCTCCCAGCTTCTGGCACTATTTCCACTATTCCCATCTGCCTATAGCTCCCTCTCACCTGGATCCATGTATCACCTGCCAGCTCTTTCTCCACCCCTTCCTCTTTATACTGGCTATCTCCCCTCTATCTCTCAGTCTGGATGGAGCATCTCGACCCAAAATGTCAACTGTCCATTTCCCTCCATAGATGCTGCCTGACTTGCTGAGTTCCTTCAGCTTTTTGTGTGTTGTTCCAAATCCTGGATCGCCCTGCACAAAACCACTAGCAGCACAAGGAATGTAGATGCTGAAATCTGGAGCAACACACAAAATGCTGGAGGAACTCAGCGGGTTGAGAATCATCTGTGGGGAAAAAAATTGTTGATGCTCCAGGTGCTGATGAAAGTTTCTCATGAAAGTTCCTCAAGTCATTCAACATTCCAAGATCTCTGTGCTTTTCCTAATGCAGGGTTTCAACCTGAAGCATCGACAATTCCTCTCCCCCCACAGACTTCTCAGTCCACTGAGATTCTCCAGCAGATTGACTGTTGCACCTCCGTGGTAGTACCTCCACTAGCAGGATTGCAGCAGTTCAAGACAGCAGCTCACCACCAACTTCTCAAGGGCGATTAGGGGTGGACAGTAAGTGATGACATTACCAGATGTGCCCTGATCCAAAAAGGAATTTAAAAATAAATCATGTCTAAAATTTGTCAAATGACCTACTGGTAATTTCAGCAGATTCTCATTGCATCTGATCCTACATGTGACACATTTCTGTGAGAAATAGTTGGTAAAATGATCGCCTGATGACTTACTGCAAGGGGTTTGAACCTTGCTCTTACTAATGAGACTCACATTCATCTGGCATCAGAACTTAAACCGATGTCCTGTGCTTGACTTGTGATTTCAAAGCAATATTAAAGAATGTGTTCATGTTACAAATTCAATGCCAAGCAAAAGCTTTCTCTTAGAAAAGCACCTCAGAAACATAGAAAGAGCCATGTCTAGTTTCCAAAGGTTAATTACTAAGTTTTGTAAACTCTGTGCAAATATCAAACTACAAAAAGCTTGATATTAATCAATGTTAGGAAGAGGAATAAAAATACAGAAATATAAGGTACGGGAGCTTGCAATTGCATACCAGCTGCAGCTCTGTAAATTTTCCCAATGAACTGAGTAGCAATTATCAGTCTAAGTTCGGTCAACACACCACAGGAGGAAATGTAGGGAAGATTGCAAAAAGCTTGATCAAACAGACAGGATCTTAAACAGAAAGAAAGTTGGAGAGATTTCGAGAGGGAGCTACGGAGCATAGAGCCTTGCCAATTAGTAACAACAGTGGAGCAAAGAGAATCATAAATACTTAAATACACCAGAATAGAAAAAACAGAGATCTTGGAGTGTTGTAGGACTGGAGGAATTCTCAGTGACAGAATAGGTTGGTGCCATAGAGGGGGGAGAATTTTAGTATTAAGGCACTGCAGAATTGGCAACTGATTTAAATCTGCAATCGCAAGATAGACTAGAAGATAGGACATTTTGCAAGTGAGAATAGTATGCTTAAAAATTCAATTCCACAGCACATTAAGAACTGAAAATCAATGCAATAATAACCATCTCTGGGTCACTTTACATCACACCAGAAATTCAACCAGGCACATCCAGGTGTGACTTACATGTCAAAGGCACATGGGATGACGTAACTTACCGTACAATATTCCTGCTGGAAAACTGGAGAATCTGCAGTGGTTCTGATGTTCCGCAAAGAAATAAGTTTTTCCCTTTACAAAACTTTGTACAGCTGTGCATTTTTGCGACGAACAGTATATCAGTTTTGAAAATTTCAACCAATCCAGTATCTATACTGCTTTGGATCTAGATTTCTACTATATTTTGTGTGGAGAAAATTGCTTCCCGATTTCATTTCTATATCACATGGCACCAACTTTATGTTGTCACCCTCCCTAAAATGTAAATACCTCCTACCAGGGATTTGCGCAGGGGTGGCGTCAGCAGGGGATACAACTGCTCTCTCCAATAATCATTGCATTAAATATGCCAATAGATGTGAATACGTCTGTATGCCTTGAAAAGTGGTCAACTTTAAATTCCTAAGTAACCTCCCAATCTATCTCATTCAATTTCTTTTTCATTTTAACCAACTTTTAGATTGAGGCCTAGATCTGGTAACCACTTAATACTCATAACTTAATGGACCAGACAAGAGCATAGGTTCTCTCAATAGTCATCCAAATATATCTTTGAGATTACAGATACACATGTGCATGTTTGCCCAATCACACTTAAAATGAGTGAGCATGCCCTTCCAAAATCCAGAATATTTGAAGTCCTGCACAACCCCCAGCCCTAGTATTCTAAAGACACTACACTGTATCCTCTTCCGAGATTAGTAGACCGCACTTGACGCCCATACTTGCTGTAGGTGAAGCCTGGCCAAGGTTGTGTGCAACAGAAGAACCATACTCACCTCAGCTGTCAGAGCAGCGGAGGTGGGTAACTGCAGTGCATTTTGTAGATGGTATACCCAGCAGCCACAGTGTGCCAGTGGAAGAGAGAGTGAATGACGAGGGTAGTGAATGGGATGCCAATTAATGGTGCTGCTTTTTCCTAGATGGTGTTGAGTTCCTTGAGAGGTGTCTGAGTTGCACTCATCCAAACAAGTGCAGTATATTCCACTACATGCCTGATATGTGCCTTGCATATGGTGGAAAGGCTTTGGGGTCCCTGGGAATGTGTCACTTGCCACAAGATACCCAGCCTCTGATTTCTCATTTAACTAACAAGTTATAGATCTGCGTTATGTAAAAAAAAAGCAGCTTGCAGGAGATAATGCATATTTGTTTGACCTTTGACAGGGTTCAGACTTCATTTAATTCTTCCTTTACAAACAAAATAACATGGGATTAGGAAATCAGTTCCAAATTCATATTGATATTGTCTGCAATTATCAAGAGAACCTTCTAGAAACACAGGTAAAGATCAATGATTTGTGTTCCAGCCTATTGCAATGCTATTAATCTGCTTATGTTCTTTTCTTAACAAGTTACATAAATAAATCAGCTAATCTGTTTGGAAAACCACAGCACAAAAGCTACATCACTAATAAGGGCAAACAGAGTCCACAAAATTTCACACAATGCTTTCTATTCAAATAGTGTTTTGGACTTGACTCTATGCATATGTTTGAACAACTTACTGCATGAGATCAGAATTAACTTCATAATATGAGATTTATTTGCCTCAGAAATGGTAAATAAACCATGGGGCAGAAGAGGGTTGCACTGTCCTATAAGGCCCAGCCCTATCAAGCAATAACTTTGCAGGGTATTACACCCAGTAGAACATAGAAAGCTACAGTACGGTACAGGCCCTTCGGCCCACAATGTTGTGCCAACATTTTACTCTGCTCTAAGATCTATCTAACCCTTCCTTCCCACATAGCCCTCCATTTCTCTATCATTCATGTGTCTATCTAAGAGTCTCTTAAATGTCACTTATGTATCTGCCCTCACAACCTCTGCAAGCAGTGCGTTCCACGCACCCACCACTCTCTATGTAAAATACTTACCCCTGACATCCCCCTTATACCTTCCTCCAATCACCTTAAAATTATGTCCCCTCGTGTTAGCCATTGTCACCCTGGGAAAAAGTCTCTAACTGTCCACCCGATCTATGCCTCTTATCATCTTGTACACTTCTATCAAGTCACCTCTCATTCTCCTTCTCTCCAAAGAGAAAGGCCCTAGCTCGCTTAAGCTATCCTCATAAGAATTGTTCTCTAATCCAGGCAACGTACTGGTAAATCTCCTCTGCACCCTCTCTAAAGCTTCCGCATCCTTCCTATAACGAGGTGACCAGAACTGAACACAATACTCCAAGTGTGGTCTGACCAGAGTTCTATAGAGCTGCAACATCACCTCACAGCTCTTGAACTCAATACCCCGACTAATGAAGGCCAACACACCATACACCTTCTTAACAACCCTATTGACCTGCGTGGCAACCTTGAGGGATCTATGGACCTGGACCCCAAGATCCCTCTGTTCCTCCACACTGCTAAGAGTCCTGCCATTAACCTTGTATTAACCTTTGAAAATGTCATGGATGGATTCCAGAATTTGTGGTAAAGTCAGCCGAGAAGAAACACCATAATACTTCATGATAATTAGAATCACAGAAAGAGCTCATTTAGCCATTATAAGCAATTTTTATTTGAACAAGCTATTAAATTGGTCCCACTCCCACCCTTTTGCCACACCCCTAGAAATTTTGTCTCAAAATTTAGATCTAAAGTCCTTTCAAAAGCTAGTAACTGAATATCAACACAATCAACACAAGCAAATAGGGCTGTAAAGAAGGAGTACAACATGCTTCTCTTCATCAGTCATGGCACTGAGTATAAAACTCAGGAAGTCATGCTGCAGATGTATAAGAGTTTGGTGAGGCCGCATCTGGAGTATTGCGTGCAATTCGGGTCACTGCGTTACAGGAAGGATGTGGAAGCTTTGGAGAAGGTGCAGAAGATGTTCACTGGGACGTTGCCTGATTAGAGAGTATTAGGAGGTTGGACAAACTTGAATTGTTTTCTCTGGAATGTTGGAGGCTGAGGGGAGACACATTAGAAGTATATAAAATGATAGGATAGATAGGGTCTTTTTCCCAGGGTGGAAATGTCAAATACTAGAAAGGCTAACATTAAGGTGAGAGGGGGAAAGTTCAAAGGAGATCTACGAGGCAAGTTTTTTTTTACATGGAGAGTAGTGGATGCCTGGAATACTCTGCCAAGGGTGGTGGTGGAAGCAGATACAATGGTGACATTAAAGAGACATTTAGACAGGCACATGAACATGGAAGGAATGGAAGGATATAGATCACATGCAGGCAGATGGGATTAGTTTAACTTGGCATCATGTTCAGCACAGACATTGTGGGCTGAAGGGCCTGCTCCTGTGCTGGACTGTTCTATGTTCTATATTCTAAGTCAATTGATCCCTCAACATTTGAGTGAATTCGTCCCCCTGAGAAGGAAACCAAGGTCCTTGATTGTCTCAAGCGAAAGAAAGCACATCCACAGCACAATTCTCCCAATATTGAACTGAGAGGATCCTCCATGAGCAAAAATTAAACTCACAGCCTTCAAGCTAGAGTGCTGTGACTTAGCCATAAAGGACACCAAAAGTGAAGTAATAGGGTAGAGATGGTGTTGGAAAGAATCAGCTGGAAGATTGTTGTGGAGCGTGAACCCTTTTATTAAGATATGAGGTAAGTAAAAATGTTGTTTAAAAAAAAAATTTCTCCAAGCAGCTTTTAGTAGACCCTTTTTAAGGACAAATGCGGAGGTTCCTAGAAACAGGAACCAGGACAAGATGTGAGCTGACACACTAAGACTGGACAGTCAGAGACTTTTTCCCAGGGCGACAATGGCTAACATGAGGGGACATAATCTTAAGGTGATTGGAGGAAGGTATAAGGGGGATGTCAGGGGTAAGTTTTTTACAGAGAGAGTGGTGGGTGTGAGGAATGCACTGCCTGCAAAGGTTATGGGGCAGATACATTAGGGACATTTAAGAGACTCTTAGACACATGAATGATAGAGAAATGGGGAGCTATGTGGGTGGGAAGGGTTAGATAGATCTTAGAGCAGGATAAAATGTCGGCACAACATTGTGGGGTGAAGGCCCTGTACTGTGCTGTAGTGTTCTATGTTAAGATTGTCAGAATGATCAAACTGTGCTAAATAGATATACAGGCATTATTTTTCCAACTGAAAGTAAGAGCTGTGCAGAATTGGATATATTTTCCACATGAAGTATTAATCGTTACAGTCATTATACAAGAATAACGGTGCTCTGTGCAGGGGACTCAAGCCTTCCCGAAGGGGTTTCTTCCGTTCAGCTCTCTCCACTGTCTCCCACTCCTACTGTGGTAGCCACCAATACTGAAGGACAACCAATTACTGAAATAAAAATTGTAATACCGTAGCAGGACGTGACTAATTGTCTCCTACAGGGACCTTTTCTGGAGCTGGAGATTTCTACAAGTTTTATAAAAGCTTTGATTATTTCAATTTTTAAAAACACAACATGAAGACCTGCTAGGAAAATCAGATTTTCTCCAGTGATAAAGTTCTGTGGCGGCAGTAAATCACAACCATGCAGATTTATAGTTTCATTAATTTTTTGTACTATGCTGTGTACTTGAAGCTTGGCTGTTAACAAGGTGAAGAGTGCTGGAAGATTCTATATACTGTAATAACTGTAGAACTAGGAGCTTAAAAACAAAGATATGCACTTTATTCTGGTCAAAAAACAAAATGTGGCTCTTCTGTCAGATGTATATATACTGTATATGATCCTGTCCCCAGATCACTTATTTACATATCATCCATATATCGCACTGCATGTGTAATGAATTGATCTGTACCATCAGTATGCAAGACAAGTTTTTCACTGTACCTCAGTACAAATGACAATAATAAACCAATACCAATAAACCAATACCAGTTTCTTCTTTGAAAATAAATGTGCGAACACTCCTCACAAAACCACCAGATTCACTGGCTCTTCAGTCCTATCAACCTCCTCAGCTGTATACTGGTTCTCTGACATTGTACTAGTTCCTGGTTCCATCACTACCATTCTGCAGCTCTTCAACAAAAGTTGATTCAATGCACATATCATCAAACATAGAACAGTACAGGCCCTTCGGCCCACTATGTTCTGCTGAACTAATTAAGCTAATGATGCCTTGTTAAACTAATTCCTTCTGGCTGCACATGATCCTTATCGTTCCATTCTCTGCATGCCCATGTGCCGATCGGCGAACCTCTTAAACGCCTCTATAGTGTCTACCCCCACCACCTCTCTTGGCAACACATCCCAGGCGCCCACAACTCTCTGTGTAAAAAACTTATCTCGCACATTTCCTTTGAACTTTCACCTTTCACCTAAATGCATGGCCTCTAGTAATAGACATTTCAACCCCGGGAAAAATATAACTGCTATCTACTCTATCTATGCCTCTCATAATTTTATAAACTTCTGTCAGGTCTCCCCTCAGCCTCTGCCACTCCAGAGAAAACAACCTGAGTTTGTCCAACCTCTTCTTATAGCACATACTCTCTAACCCAGGCAGCATCCTGGTAAACCTCTTCTGCACCCTCTCCAAAGCCTGCACGTCTTTCCTACAATGGGGTGACCAGAATCGAATGAAATACTCCAGATGCAGCCTAACAAGTGTTTTATAAAGCTCTACCATAACTTCTTGACTCTTAAACTCAAAGCCTCGACTAATAAGGGCAAGCATGCTATAAGCCTTCTTTACCACCCTATCAACTTGTGCAGCCACTTTCTGGGAGCTATGGACTTGGGCCCCAAGATCCCTCTGCATATCAAGAATGAACTTGTCATCATGGATCCTTCCATATCTTGCATTATACCTGTTGCTGTGACTATCTGTCTGGTGTGGAGACTCTATTTTCAGCATGTAGCAAATACCAGTTCAGACCATTCCTTAGGGCAACTTTACCAGTGTCCATTTCCTTTACATTTGCTAACTGGCCTTAGAACTCTGATATTCACTTTGTCTGAATTGCCTTTTGTTTTGTCCTCTACTACCAGGGTGAGGCTAAATGCAAACTAGAGGAACAGCACTTCATATTCCTTCTGGGTAGTCTACGACACAACACCACAAACACTGAATTCTCCAATTTCAGGTAACCTGCTCTCCCTCTGTCCCTTTTCTCTCCTCCTCCTGATCTACCCAGTTCCACCTACACCCACCCCTGCCCCCATCACCCTGTTTCTCTCCCTTCCTCCAACCCCTCCATCTGCCCCTCACCCACACCGTCCTCCCACTGGGTCCCCTCCCCTACTGTTCCCACCTGCCCTCCCCACCTTCCTTATTTGATTCCACGCTCCACCTTCCTCTCCTATCAGATTCCACCATCTGCAGCCCTTTGTTGCCTCCACCTGTCACGTCCCAGTCTCTGTCGCTACCTCCACTCTTCCCTCCTCCGTCTTCCTATCACCCCTCCTCACCTGGATCCAGCTATTGTTTGCAAACTCCTGTTCCACCCCTTCCCCACATCGCTTTATTGGTGTTGGTTTATTATTGTCACTTGTACCAAGGTACGGTGAAAAACTTGCCTTGCATACCGTTCTTACAGACCAATTCATACACAGTGCAGATACATTGAGGAGGTACAGAGACCATTGAGGTAGTACAGGTAAAAACAATAACAGAATACAGAGTAAAGTGTCACAGCTGCAGGGAAGTGGATTGCAGGTAGACAATAAGGTGCAAGGTCATAACAATGTTGATTGTGAGGTCAAGAGTCCGTCTATCTCCCCTGTCTTTCACTCCAGATGAAGGCTCTCAACCCAAAACATTGACTGTCCATTTCCCTCCAAAGATGCTGCCTGGCTCGCTGAGTTCCTCCAGCAGTTTGTCTGTTGCCTTTTGTTTGAATTGCTGCCCTCTCTTCTCTCCTCCTAAGTGAGGTTTTATATCGGAACCGGTTCTGGGGGAGGTGAGACCAGTAAAAACAGAACAAGTTACACATCTGCAAGACTGCAACCAATGTCCTTCAGAGGGAGGGGGAGGGAAGTGTTGCTAATGCTGTCCAGGAGGGCTTAAACCAGAAAGGCACAGAGGTGGAGGAAGGGGAAACAAGGAGAGAAAGACCGACCCCACAAATTCAGAAGTGGAAGGCAGATAAAACAAGGGTGAGAGGCAAATAGTGCCATAATGCCAAGAAAAGCGAAGAGGATTAATAATGTTAAGCAAACTAATCTAACGGCATTATAACTTAATGAGTAAGACCACACTTGGATTATTGTGTGCAGTTCTGGTTACCCAGCTCTTGGTAGGATGTCGTTAAACTGGAAAGGGTGCAGAAAAGATTCATAAGGATGTTACCCAGACTGGTGGGCTTGAGTTATAATGAGAGCCTGATAAGCTGGGACTTGTTTCCCTGCAGCACTGGGGTGAACTTATAGGGATATATAAAATCATGAGGGGAGTAGATAAGGTGGATTGTCACAATCTTTTTCACAGGGCCAGGTGTCTAAAACTAGAGGGCATAAGTTTAAGGTGAGGGGAAAGATTTAAAGAGGACCTGAGGGGCAACTTTTTCACAGACAGGGTAGTGGGTATATGAAACAAGCCGCCAGAGGAAGCTGTAGAAACAAATACAATTACAATGTTTAAAATATATTTCGACAGGTACATGGATAGAAAAGATTTTGGGGGATATGGGTTAAACACAGGCAGATGGAAGTAGCTTGGATCAGCATCTTGGTCAGCGTGGATGAGTTGGGCTGAAGGGCCTGTTTCCGTGCTGTATACCTCTATGACTCTGACAAAAACAATGAAACATTCAAGCTACATTTATAAATTATATCAATTAAGGAATAAAAAGCACTAGTTCTACAATTACTGTGAACACTGAAAATAATGTATATTGGAGCAGGAAGATGCAAAGGGATATTAAAGGGTTGAGTGAGCAAGGATGGGTAAATGCACAACTGGACTTGAGAAAAAACAGATAATTAAAGTGAACAGTGCAAAAATCGCACAACCCTGAATGCACAAAAGAGCAAAGGTGGTCAGAGAATGGCAAACCAATTCTATTCCCACCTTGGTACCTTTTAATGAGGAATAAGTAAAAAGGAACATGCAGATGTTATACAGGGTATGATTAATGTGCATCATTCTCCAAAAGCACAGTGACTGATCTCCTCCTCATAATGGCACTTCATGGGTGCACAACATGGAAACTCACAGAAGTGAATTCATACTCAGCAATAATCTGGTGCAGTGCCCAGAATGACAACACACTGTACTACTGAATATGCCTTACAAACTATTCACAAGCTGTATTTCATGACACTCTTAGGAAAATTAGGCACATGGTTCAACATTCCTCTCTGAGTGATTCAAGAACAGGATCATTTTGGATCTATTTTTATTACCTTTCTCTACAATTCCTGTCCCATTCACAATGAGGAATAATGTGTGGTTAAGAATATGCCGAGCAGATCCACCTGCAGAGATAGGAGATGTAAACTATCTGAGGGGAGACTTCACCTTACTGTTTTTTGTGGTGGAAGCACAGGTGGAGTGGAGAGGGATTGGTGGGGGTGAGAGGTGGATGTAAACACTTTTTAAACTCTGGAGTTGAATAAAACATCTCATCCCACTCCCAAAGTTAGGTCCTCCATTCTGTTTCCCAGATGCGAGGGAAAAGGTGACACTTTTTCACCTACCCTGATATCTACACTCAAGAGAGTATGAAATATATACTTCCTGTGTGTCCGTGATCTCACTTTCAAGTGCTAGGAGATGACCTATCATGAATGTACACTACCTTGGTCTATGAAAGGGATTTCATTACCTGTTGGGTATCCTTTTGTCACTTTTGTAAATCAGGACTCTTGACCTCACAATCTACCTTGTTGTGACCTTACACCTTATTGTCTATCTGCAATGCATTTCTCTGTAGCTGTGACACATTACTCTGTTGTCACAAACGTCAAGCAAAGAGCAAGCTCACGGAGAACCCAAATGCAGCACACTGGTACGAGACTGGAGTCGGGATACTTCCTCAGAACCAAACACAGGCAGCAACCAGAAGGAATCTTGCCTCGGGGCTCTGAGGTGGAGTCCCAACTCAGAAACTGGATATCCTAAGAGGAACAGTAAAACCAGGACTGCTCTAGAGTTGGCAGCTCTAAACAGCCAGGAGACAAAGTATACCCAAAGGCTGACCAATACTCTGACAACTAGAGCTAGTGAAACCAGGGTTCTTATGCTAGTCTCCTGATGGGGCTCAGGTGTGTGTTGTTATGCAATTATTAGTGTATGGAATCCATGTGCTGCACAACGAGGCACCATCAATGGAGTCGAATAGAGGGTCAGCACTCAGAACCATGACATCTGTACTCTGTTATTGTTTTTACCCTGTACTAACTCAATGTATCTGCACTGTGTAATGAATTGATCTGTACAATCGGTATGCAAGACAAGCTTTTCACTATACCCCAGTACAAGTGACAATAATAAACCAATACCAATACCAAATACTTTTTTACTAAGTGAAGTTTCGCAACTTGGAGCAAATTCCTGGGCATGCATCTATATATAGAGATGCCAATGTGTACCAAATTGCTTCATTGTATTTTGGGAGTAAGAACTAAACTCATTCAGTGCTACTTACAAACAACCTGCTGGAGGAACTCAACGGGTCGAGCAGCATCTATGGGAGAAAAGGAATTGTCAATGTTTCAGGTCGAAGCCCAACAAACCCTGTTTGTTGCTCCAGGTTCATTCCAGCATCTGCAGTCTTTTGTGATCGACCTGCTGAGTTCCTCCAGCATATTGTTTGTTGCTCCAGATTCCAGCATCTGCAGTCTCTTGTGATGCAGGGTTTCAACTCAAAAATGTCGGCAATTCCTTTCCTCCCACAGATGCTGCTTGACCCACTGAGTTCCTCCAGCAGATTGTTTGTTGCTCCAGATTCCAGCATCTGCAGTCTCTTGTATCTTCAATTCTAGTTAACCTGCTATGTATAAACAGCACCTAATAGACACCAGTATGGAACTTTAGTATAAAGTATGTTCAGTCCCTCTCATTGTCTTATCTCTTTTGGAACCTTATGACTTTTCTGCAATGCAGATGCTTACTATATCCTGCATATGACTAACATCAAGCTACGCACAAGCCTTTGTCTTCTGTTCAAGCTGCGATCTTGTGAACTAACTGTTAAAGAGCACAATCAATGTGATCCTGTTGCTTATGGGCTTGAACCCTTGGGAAAAATCTTCACATTCCACTTTGATGAAAACCTTCTTTGTACAGATGAGAATCCTGATTAGCATCATTTACAGATTCATACGGGAGTATCCTTTCAGCCCCTTTGTAGAGTTGTAGAAGAGTAATGCATAGGAAGAAAGCAAGTTTTGGGTCCAAAGGATCTCGTGGTAGGTTTATCAAAGAATAAATTAATCCAGCTCCCTGATCTTTATTTGTATCCCTACAATTTTTCCTCTTAAAACATTTATCCAATTCCCTTTTAAAGGCCATTATTGAATTGTTATCCATCACCAGATCAAGCCATGCATTCCAAGTCTTAACCATGTTGCTTCATGTGTACTTTGGTACTTTTGTCGACTACCTTAGATTTTGCCCCTTTTTTAATCAATTCTTCAGTCATTGGACAGCACGGCGATGCAGCTGATAGTACTGCTGCCTCACAACTCCAGCACCCTGAGTTCAAACTTGACCTCTGATGCTGTCAGTGTGGTGTTGGTACATTCTTCCCGTAAGCACATTGGTATCTCCTGATTGCTCCTTTCCTCCCACATTTCAAAGGTGTGCTGGTTGGTAAGTTAATTGACTCCTGTAAATTACCCTTTGTAAAGGTGAGAACCTACAATGTCATGGTGATTCCTCAAATCCGAATGGGTTAGATCCTGCTACCAGCACTATTTTCCTCATATGGAGGAAGAAAAATCACTTTTCTCAATTGTTTACAAATATGTCACTGAATATTGACTATTCTACCAAAAAAAAAATTTTCTTTCTCCTAATGGGTCCAAATTGATCCTTTTTTTTTCAATTTTAGAGTTTAGACTATTAGCTCTGCCTCAGTGGTGAAGGCTTGAAAACAGGAACTGGATCATAAAATTCCTGGTATTTTCTGTTTGTGAGCCCCATTACAAAAGGCAAGGATACCTAGGGGTGGACAATAAATGCCAGTCCTGCTGTCAACCACACATCCCAAAAACAAACAAAAAGAAACAAGATGAGGTGTTTCAGTTTCTTGATCCAATGTGGAATGTAACATCTCCTTACTCTCTGTTTATCACTTGGGATGGCACACATTGCCATGATTGCACCTTTGGATTAAGTTTACAAAGTCTGTTTGTAACTTAGAAAAGTCAAAGAATAAATATGCCGAGAATAGAACTCTCAGTTCCAACCCCTGTGTGTCCACTTGACTTCCCTTTTTGATCAAAGCAACTCATTTCACTCTTTGTCAGAGGCATTTACAGTTAATTAAGGCTTTCCCGTGAGATCATAATTGGAAATATTTGGAAAAGTCATTTAACTGTAAAATGTAAGATTAAACAGAAACATCTGGTGCCAACTTTACTCGTGTATAATGAGCAGTATTCCTGTTAATAGAGAGGAATTTAACAACATTGCCATATTCATCATGATAATGCATCTGAATGCATTTTGCCGTTAGATCGCTTGAATTCAACTTGATTCCCAGGATGTAAAATGCTCTAAGTTAATCAGGGGTATAATGTACATCACTGAGTGTCTTTAAACCTAACTGGGAAAAAATCCACTTCTTTTATAGTTTCTTTTTTCTGGATACGTGCTGCGAATTATCTTTTATGCAGAGGGAGTTTACTGTACACAGATTATCTGAATGACTGAGCCATTAACCATCTTTAGTTATAAGAAGTTACTTTGCACTGCAATTGAATTTCTATTTTGCATCACCAATACTGAAACAGCATATCAGAAAGAACATTAAACAAGAAATAATTTGAGAAATAGCTGGCAGTATCCTGAATCATACAGCACTGAAAGCCATTCAACCCATTATATTTCCGCCTGCTCTTTGAAAAAAACCATCCAGTAGTCCTAACTCCTTGTTCTGCAAATTTATACTTTCCAAGAGTACATTCAATCATCCATTGAAAGTTACTGATGAATTGGAGGAACTTGCAAAAGTTGATTGGAGTAGGTTATTTGCAGGTAAAGGGCCATCCAGCGAGTGGGAGGCTTTCAAAAGTGAGACAGTGAGAGGTCAAGCTGTGCATGATCCTGTTAGAGTGAAGGGCAATGCTGGCAGGAATAGGAACCCTGGATGTTGCCAGGACTTGAGGGACTGGGTTATAGGGAGAGGTTGGGCAGGGTAGGATTTTATTCCTTGGAACATAGGAGACTGAGGGTTGACCTTATAGAGGTGTATAAAATCATAAGGGGTATGGGCAGAGTGAATTCACACAGTCTTTTCCTAGGGTTGGAAAATCAAGCACTAGAGGGCATAGTTTAAAGTGAGAAGGGAAAGATTTAATAGGAACCTGAGGGGCAACTTTTTCTACACAGAGGGTGGTATATACATGGAACAAGCTGCCAGAGGAAATGGTTGAGGCAGTTATAACAACATTTAAAAGACATTTGGACAGGTACACAGATAGGAAAGGTTTAGAGGGATATAAAATTTAAATTGGTTTATTATTGTCAGATGTACCAAGGTACAGTGAAAAGCTTTGTTTTGCATGCCATCCACACAGATTATTTCATTACAACAGTGCATTGAGGTAGTACAAGGAAAACAACAACAGAATGCAGAATGAAGTGTTAGTTACATGGAAAGTGCAGTGCAGTGCAGGCAGATAATAAGGTGCAAGGCCACAACAAAGTGGATTGTGAGGTCAAGAGTTCATCTTATCGTGCTAGGGGACCATTCAATAGTCTTATAACAGCAGGACAGAAGCTGTCCTTGAACCTGGTGGTATGTGCTTTCAGGCTTTTGTATCTTCTGCCCAATGGGTGGGGGAGGAGAATTCCAGGGAGGGAGGGAGGGGTCTTTGATTATGTTGGCTGCTTTACTAAGGCAGTGAGAAGTGTAGGCAGAGTCCATGGAGGGGAGGCTGGTTTCCGTGATGTGCTGAGTTGTGTTCACAACTCTCTGCAGTTTCTTGTAGTTATGGGAAGAGCAGCTGCCATACCAAGCTGTGATGCATCCAGATAGGGTGCTTTCTATGATGCATCGATAAAAGTTGGTGTCAGAAGGGACATGCCAAATTTCCTTAGCCTCCTGAGGAAGAGGTGGTGCTGGTGCACTTTCTTGCCCATGGCATCTGCCTGGTTGGACCAGGACAGGCTATTGGTGATGTTCACTCCTATGGGATATGAGTCAAACAGGACTGGCACAGATGGGCATCTTGGTTGGCAATGGACAAGTTGGGCTAAAGGACCCGTTTCCATGCTGAATGACTCTATGACCACCATCTGAAGTAGTAAATTCTAGATCAAAACTTGCTACAAATGAGGGAAAATCCTCATTTCCCACTGGAACTTCCACCAATCATCCTAAATCCACATCTCTGGCAGGTAGAAAAGTCTGCTAGAAATAGTGCATGTGGTCCTGGGCTTTTTAAGTAGACGCATGGAATGCAAGCAAGGAAGTCATGGGTAATGCGAACATCCTGTGGTCTTTCATTCAGTTAATGACATAATCTATTAGGTCTTGCTATTCCACTCTGAGGAAACAGTTGAATTTGGCAAAGCTGTGCTTCAAGAATTTTGTTAAGAGTTGGACTCCACTGGAGTTAACTTTCTGTATTCCTTCCTTGCCACCCACAGCTTTCCTTTCTAGGCTTGGTATTGAAGTCACCTCGGAGAATCAGGTTCTGGAACATGGGCCATAATTTTCTCAAGGTTGGAATAGGATTCCATTGTGGCTTCACCCCTGGCTTCCAAAATTGGGATTATACATACTGATTACCATCAGGTACTGGCCCCATGTTAAGAGTAAATGAGAGGGACTTGAGACCTGCACACATCCCACAGAAGTAGCTTGTCCTTGATGGTCTAACTCACCCGAAGGTAGCATTCTTCCAGTTTGCCATTCTTAAGGGCATATGCCCATTATCTCATGCTTTCAGCTGGTCATCTCCTGAGTGGCAACAGTGTCCAAGTTCCCAAGTTAATCTCACTCAGGTTGGGATTGCTAACAAGGCTTCAAAGGGATTATTAACAAGTTGAGTTAGCAAGAACATGACAGATGCAGCACAATGTGGAAAAATGTGGGAAGTTATGCGCTTTGGTGCACAGAACAGAAAAGTATTTTTTTAATGGTGAGAGACCGGGCATTGAAAAAAATCAAGGAAGTGCAGAAGCTAGAAATCAGAAATAAAAGCAGAAAATGCTGGGAACATATATGCCTCTCTCTCCAACGGCAGCATCTGTGGAGAGAGAAACAGAATTAACATTTCAGGTCGAAGAGCTTTGTCAGAACAGGGAGAGTGGGTAATATTGATGTTCAAAGGGTGGCCTTATGTCACTGAAAGCCAAAATGCATGTGATTAGGAAGGAAAGTGGTAATGTTATTATGTATGAGAGGAGGACAGGAGTAGAAATATCTTAGTGCTGTTATAGTGGGCCTTGGCGTAACTGTATCTGGAACACTATATATAGTTTGGATCCCTTAAAATAGAGGGATATGTGGGAGGAAGGGGTTAGATAATCTTAGGCAAGGTTTAAAGGTCAGCACAACATTGTGGGCCGAAGGGCCTGTATTGTGCTGTACTCTTCTATGTTAAAACAGCAAGCGATAGATTTCTCAGTATTGTAGGGATAATATAGGAAAGTGACACTGAGATGGACAATCAGCAGCATGACCTTGATGAATGGAAGAGTAGGCTCAAAGGGCCAGACGGCTTCTTACGTTTTGAGTAACATTCAGGTGCATCATTTATGGGGTTGTCTGTGGGGGTCCTGACAGTCAAGGTCCTTAGGCTCATATTAAGGTTTCAATATCAGTAGACTGGGCATAATTTCTTTTAACATGGTTTAGCTGTTGCACATCAGCTGCCACAGGGTTTGGACAGGGCAAAGGGGTTCAAATAACTAGAAACCAAGCTCTGCTACATGGACATTATATAGGTATGCAGACAACTGCGTCAATGGATGAACACACATGCCATCTACCATTCTTCCTGTCATGCTGCTTCAGAATTTTCTGTACTTCTATGAGATCGCCTCTCATTATTCTAAAGTCTAGTGAATGAGAAAATATTTGGTGGATATTTGTAACAATTATAAATGTGAAGTTATCCACTTTGGTATGATAAAGAGAAAGGGAGACCTCATCTCTCCTCACATGAAAGTCCCTCAATGGCAAGCATCTTTCTTAGGTATGATTATACAACATATCCCAACTGTGGCTTCAACAAGGTCCTGTATATAATTGTCATGAGGCATCTTTGCTCTTATACTCAAAACCTTCTGCAAAGGTGGCAATGTTTGCCTTCTTAACTGCTTTCTTCATCTGCATGTTTGTTTTCAATGACTGGAGTACAAGGACATTCAGATTCCTTTATACATCAACACTTCTCAATCTTCAATTTAAATAATATCCTATTTTTTTTGGTACTAAACCACATTTATCCACATTGAATGCATCCAGCATATTTCCCTATTCACTCAATTTCACTAACGAAACTAGTCTAGTGCACATGAAAGCCTCACAAACACTAACAATGCCTAAAGTGATGATGACGGTGCTGAAGGATAAATACTAGCTAGTATACACACAGTACCATGCAGGATTGTCAGAATAGTCTATCCATCCGTGTCAGGAGTGGGACTGGAAATCACAACGTTTTGACTAACGGGTGAGAGAGCCACTAACCAACCCAAACCTCTTAAAGAGTTGCTTTGCTATTGAAAAGAGCACAGCAAACAAAATAGTTTTCTTCTGGCCTTGTAAAGAGCCAATTTAATTTTGAAAGCTATCCCAGTGATATTTCTTTGTGGAAGCATTAAAGTATATTAAGAAAAGAAATAAATTTAACTTGGGTCTTTTAAATCAATCTTTTATTCACAAGGAAATGAATTACTTTATTTTTTTTGTGTATACATGGCACAATATCAAATTATGTACATGTAAATAGAAGGGCTGTCTTCATACCTTACAGTGAAGTTGCTCGGTGCAGTCAACAGATTTTTTAAAACTTCAGGAAAAGACCAGAAGTAATAGAGGTGAAACAATTTGTAAGGTGTTGTTATTCTTTTAAGAATATTGAACTTTAAATGATACAACATTCAAAATGTTCACTGTCATATAAACAAACACTGCTAATAAAGTCAGCTTACATAGTATTTATAATACTATTCAGTGGTTGCACATTATCTTGATATACAGCAGGGAAAAATGATGCACATAACACAACAATTATTTCGAGCTCCCAAACAATTTTGCACCCGATCAGAATGAAAGGGATTAGGAGACTCGTCTTGGGTACTAATTTATATCACTATAATACCTTCCGACTAAAAGACAATAAAAAAATCAGTAAACACAAAGAGAAGGTATTAAATCTAATTCTGTGTCTATGGTTGTGCAGCATCAGGAAACAAAAGTAAAACCTCAGCAAACCAACTTTATGCATTGAGTTTGTGAGGAATATAGTACCATATTCTAAATTACACATTTGCTCTAAAAGTATTAGTCAGCTACTATAAGCAATAAATAATCACTTGTGCGCTGTGGTTCTGAGAACTGTAAGTTTTCCACATTATTCTACTATCTGAATTCACCGTTGTTCTTTGACAAGAATTGAAACTTCTGCAGCATTTTTCAAGGATGTTGCTGTCCTAAAGGTATGCTCAAAAAGATGTGGCTTGATCTTGTCAAAAGTCTCTTCCTCCCCTAATGGCCTGTTAAGTAGTCCTGTGTGGAATCAGATGCAAAAGAGTCTGCATCCTCATTATCAGAGTCGTCACTGCTGTCATCAGCTGCCGGCTCCCCTGTCAGTGCAATACGAGCATAATCATCTGTGTCAATTGATTTGCAGAAATGGATAGCATATTTCAACTTTTCTTCTAACACCTGCTTACACGAATATCTGGGCAACTTCAGTAGGAAGAAACAAGTGTACGATTCTGGAAGGAAGTGATCTGGAGGATTGTACTTGTCCAGCACCTGCCGCAAGATAAAAATATCTACCATTAATGATCAGATCAAACTAGGACCCAATCCCAATACATTTTCAAAAGTTATCGCAAACATATGCAAGATGAAGGGTTCTTTTTATTCTTGCAAGATACAAGATATTTATTTATTAGTCACATGTATATCAAAACACACAGTGAAGTGCATCTTTTGCGTAGAGTGTTCTGGGGGCAGCCCGCAAGTGTCGCCGTGGTCTTAACCTTGGTGGTCCTCTCAGAGAGGATAGCCGTGGTCTTAACCTTGGTGGTCCTCTCAGAGAGGATCCATACTGAGCCACAGCTCCACAAGTAGTGGGAGTCCTCCACCCACAAGATCCAATTGGGATGAATTTGGCTAGCAAGCTATTTTGTGAGATGAGATTTATTTAATCCATTGAATTTAAATTCCCTCACTGCCGAGGTGAGTTTTGAACTCATTGTCAGAGCAACATTCCAGGCTTCTGGATACTGGTCCTGTAACCCAATCACTATGCTACCAGATCAATAATACATAGTTAATTATTTTAATGTGCTTCCAGCTCCCCTTAACAACTTCAGACTGTAAATTTAAGACCATCTAATATTTATTTGTCCTTCACCCGAGAATATATGGCTTCTCATTTCGCTGTAGTCTTTTAAAGGTACAATTTGGTGGGTTTTCTTCTCCTCCCATCGCCCCCACCACCCACTGCCCCCACCCCACCTGCCCCCACAATTCTAACCAAGTAGCAACTACCAATCACAATAACTGGCTAAGCTCTGTTAATTTATTATACACCTGGCATAATCCAATCCTGCATGAACCAGCCCCCAGTACCTTCTTACTCTGGTTACTGGAAATGCTCAGAGTGTCATCAGTCAATTTTCTGTAACTGTTTCCAGTATCCCTAGCATTCCTTTCACATTTCAAAAAGACTTTCCACAACTTAATGTGGTCCTGGTTACACTTTTTTTTTGTAATTTTAACATAAGTGTTTACTTTGCTTCAGCTCCTTTCTAATTATTTGTGAATGGGATCATTTATGTCCCCTTAAAAGGTCAAAGTAGCACAATGGTGTAGCAGTTCCAGTGCTACTGCCTCATAGTTCCAGTGACAGAGGTTCAGTCTAGACCTTGGATGCTGTGTGCAAGTTCTCTTTGTGATTGTGTGTTTCCCCGGGTGCTCCAGTTTCATCACACATCCCAAAGAAGTGTCGGCCACTGTAAATTACCCCTAGTGTCCATAAGTGGCAAAAGAATTAAAGAAGGGTTGATGGGTGCGAGACTGAGAATAGGTTACAGGGACATAAGAGGTATTGGTATATTATTGTCACTTGTACCAAGGTACAGTGAAAAACTTGTCTTAAATACTGTTCATACAGATCAATTCATTACACAGTGCATCGTGGTGGTCAGGGTAAAAACAATAACAGAATACAGAGTAAATGTGCATTGCAGGTAGACAATAAGGTGCAAGGTTGAACAAGGTAGATTGTGAAGTCAAGGGATAAGGGAACCATTCAATAGTCTTATCACAGTGGGATAGAAGCTGTCCTTGAGTCTGGTGGTATGTGCCCTCAGGCTCCTGTATCTTCTGCCTGATGGAAAAGGAGAGAGAGAGAATGACCCAGGTGGGTGGGGTCTTTGTCTGTACCTCTCGTGTCTGTTGGTCTCGCTGCCTTGTGAAGCAGCCAGCATAATCAGAGTCCATGGGGGAAGGCTGGTTTCCGTGATGTGCTGAGCTGTGTCCACAACTCTCTGCAGTTTCTTGCGGTCCTGGGAGCAGTTGCCATACCTAGCAGTGATGCATCCAGATAGGATGCTTTCTATGGTGCATCAATAGAAGTTGGTGAGTGTCAAAGGATACATGGCAAATTTCTTGAGCCCTCTGGAAGTAGAGGTGCTGGAGAGCTTTCTTGGCCGTGGCATCTACGTGGTTGGACAGGACAGGCTATCGGTAATGTTCACTCCAAGGAGCTTGAAGCTCTCAACTCTCTCCACCTCAGTACCATTGATGTAGACAGGTGCATGTACACCACCCCCTTTCTGAAGTCAATGACCAGCTCTTTAGTTTGTTGACATTGAGGGAAAGGTGTTGTCATGACCCACCATGTTACTAAGCTCTCTATCTCCTTCCTCTACTCCAACTCATCGTTATTTGAGATACGGCCCTACAGTGGTATCATCTGCAACTTGTAGACAGTTAGAGCAGAATCTGGCCACACAGTCATGAGTAAATAGGGAGTAGATAGAGGGCCGAGGACATAGCCTTGTGGGCACCAGTGTGAGAATAATCGTGCTGGAGGTGTTTGCTGCCTATCCTCACTGATTGCAGTCTGTTGGTCAGAAAGTTAAGGATCCAGTTGCAGAGGGAGGTGAGTCCCAAGTCTCGGAGTTTGTGATGAGTTTGCCTGGGATGATAGTATGAAGCGAGCTGTAATCAATAAATAATAGTCTAATGTAGGTGTCTTTACTGTCCAGGTGCTCCAGAGATGAGTGTAGGGCCAGGGAGATGGCTCCACGTAGATCGTTTCGGCAGTAGGCAAATTGCAGTGGGTCGAGGTTTTCTGGGAGGCTGGAGTTAATGCTCGTCATAACCAGCCTCTCAAGCACTTCATGATGGTGGATGTCAGAGCCAGGGTCGGTAGTCATTAAGGCATTTTATCTTGTTTTTCTTATGTACCAGGATGATAGTGATCTCCTTAAAACCAGGTGGGAATTTCAGGACTGAAGCAGGGAGAGGTTAAATCGTCTGCAAATACCCCTGCCAGCTGATCAGCACAAAATCTGAGCACACGGCCAGGGACACCATCCAGGCCAGATGCTTTCCTTGGGTCAAGTCTCTGGAAGGACTGATCTTTACATCCTCGATGGTGACCACTGGTTCAGTTGCATGGAGGCTGTCAGGGTGGGCGGTGACAATCCACTCCCTGTCTGTTTCAAAATGCATATAGAATGCATTAAGCTCATCAGGAAGGGATGCACCATTGTTAACTATGCTGCCCAACTTAGTTTTGTAGTCCATTATAGCATGTAAGCCCTGCACAACTGACGGCTGATCAGGGACTCTATGGCCTGGTTGAAGTCACCTGCATTGAATGATGGCCTCGGCATCCTGTCTCAAGGTTGTTGACCACAGAGTATAGTTCATTGAGTGGAGGCTTCATGTCCATCTGGGTCAGATGCAGACTGCCATCAGGGTAGCTGAAGTGAACTCCCTTGGCAGACAGAATGGTCAACACTTCACCATTAGATATTCCAGGCTGGACGAGCAGGAGCTCACCAGGACCGTCACATCCGAGCACCACAAGTTATTCATTAAGAAGCAGAGCCCTCTGCCTCTAACTCTGCCAATGACATTGTACGGTCCATTTGGTGGATTGCGAAGCCCCAGGTTGAAGGCACAGGGGAGTGGGACAGATGAGCTTGCACTACTCAGAAACCAACACAGAGCGAAGGACACGCTTCTACATCATCTGTAAGACCTCGATTTGATGTCCCTTTAAACTTCGACAGTACTGAGGGAGCATCAGCCAAAGCTTTACAGTCAAGTCCCTGAAGTAAAACTTGAATCCCACGATCGTTCCAGGATGCACAACATTGTCATCTGACAATAAAGATCCATGGCAAGAACCTGGAAAATCTGGACCACTCCCATATTTCAGGAGCCACGCTCAGTAAAGGAAGTCATTAAGGATAAAATTCAATTACACCTTCAACAGTCCACAATCCTCAATAATTGTTTCAGTGATGTTAAAGGATAAATATTAGCCAGAATACGAGGAAAACATTGCTGCTCCTCCTCAGCTTTACGCACTACAAATTTCTTACACCTCTGCAAGTAGTATAATGTGTCATCGACAGGACTGCACCTCTGGGTATTATTGCTGATTTTGTGCTGAGGAGTCTGATTCAGAGGCATGAATGCTACCAATTGAGACATCACTAATATTAAATATAGTTCAAATTTCACTAGTGTACAATATGACTGTCTCACTACTGCATTTCTACACATAGACATTACTGAATAACAAAATCACGTCCTCTGAAGTCTGCAATTGTCCTCGGCAACCTGGTCCTTCCCCACACAAAGCGCAGGAAGAGGGAGCGTTCAGTATTGGAGAAGGATTCCATCACCTCCCAGAACACCACTGAATTAATGGAGCACTTGGTTCTATTCCTTTGTACGTGGCTACGGACTTCAAAAGATGAAGTGGTATATCGGGACTCTCCACACACCTGCAATTTTACAAAGAACAGAACTTCAGTTCTATTCATATCAACATTTTACATTGTTTCTCCGTCCCCTCCTCCCAAAAAAGGGATTTTTTTTAACTACTCCCTGAATCTCCAATAGTTCCCTTCAGTTAACGAGAACATAGAGTCGTGTCTCTTCCAATGTAAGTACTTCAATTTCATACATACGAACTGCAAGAGATTGACATATCAGAACATTACAAAGTTGGTGACCGTTACAAACCCAAAGACTGGATACATCAAGTTGCCCATAATCAACACTGAATCAAAGGCCAAATCTAGACATTTGTGCCATTGCCAGTGTGTGCCAGTCTGAATTGGGCACATGCAGCAAGTAATCCCTGCACTGCAATGCAGCAGACTTGAGGCACACCCAATATTCATCTGCATCTTGCTTAAACTGCACTGAATACCTGTAGATAACTACTGGTCGTTCCCAGGTGGCTTCCTAGTGAATCAAAGTTGGAAGTCAGACCACTGCATCAACACCATAGTCCCCCAGAGGAAGAAAGGGAAAGCAATCCAGAAAGAAAGGATTAAGGAATTAGGAAGGGACAAAGAATATGGGGAGGAGGGGAAATGTGATTGCAAAGGAAGGGAAATGCAATCACATAGAAACTAAGCACCAGATATCAGCAATGGGGTTTGCCACTGCATTGTGGCAAACTGTTCCATAATCAATTATTCTTCACAATTTATCTTTTGATGGAAACCTTTATGATTTGTCAGGTCAAAGAGACCACATTGAGCTGAGTTCATGGAAATAC